>NW_028277030.1:56835000-56993750 GCF_059951505.1 Python bivittatus
TTTACAGCTGAAATGTTGGACTTGATGACTAACCCACTAATGCAGCTTAGATTCCCCCTCCTCCTCCTCCCTTCTTATAATATGAATAATATTTTAAAAGTACTTCAAATGTGTTGATGGATGCTGTTGGGTACCAGTAACCCAACCTGTCAGTATTGAACATTCACATCTGTACTTGGAGAGATTGCCAGCATTACTGACTTCATTACTACAACATTCCCCAGCACCTTCATTCAATCATTATATATCTCTAACCTCCAACCATGGCTTAATGTTCCATGGACTCCTATTTCTGTGAAACCAAGAACATTGTGAGCAGATAGACATAATTCCATTTACTCCCTATTTTGTTTTGTTTTTGTTTTTTGAGTTACCTAATTTCTCTATTTATGAATAGAATTATTTTTTCTACATAAAATAATAATTGGAAATTTTGACATCTTCTATAATTGACTTTTTTCTAATTATTTTTGAAAACAAAACTCTTAGAGACCTCTAAGTGGGGTCCCTGTTTTGGTGCTATTGTCAGCCTAATGCATTTTCAGGGTTTTTTTTCTTTTTTTCTTCTCTCTCTCTCTCTCTTTCCAAAACCCTGTGGCTTACTAGCTAGAGTGTGGGGCAACCTTAAAATACATTTGAAAGTCTAATTTCATCTTCAAATCTAAGAGCTCCTGTGATGTAAACCAGGAGTCACTCAAGGATAGTTAATGATTAACTATTAATTAATTAACTCATTAATTAACTTCAAAATCAAGGTTCAGATGCTTTGAAAACCAAACAAAAACATGAAAGAATGGCTTCTTAATTTTTCACTGTGCAGAATTATAGAGTTTGAGCTTCAAAACAATTTGAAACAGAGAAAAAAAATACCCTCTCTACTTAAAAAAATGAAGAACAATCCTGGTGCTCTAATATTAGGAAAGAGCTTGATCAGGGCATTCCCAGAATAAGTCTTAGAAGTGCTTAACATTATCTAGATAATGAACCCAGTCAGGAGTACCAACTCTTGCTTAATAAATCATAGTTTATTAAGCTCAAATGGACTGTTATACACATATCCTTTCCCATGGTGTGGCAGCTTCAATATTTCAGTCATGGCTTGTTTAAACATATTTTCATTTATATCCAAAATGGGAAAATGATTTAATTTTGATCTGCTATTTATAATATGAAACTTCCCTTCATTTCCTATTTTATATTCGGGCTCAGTAATAAAAAGTCAAGAGTCAATTATTTTGACTTAGACATTTTTTCACTTTTATATAAAAAATTCATTCCTTCGTCATTTGGCTTATTAATTAAATCTATCCCCTCAGTGTGGACCTCTAACAGACTGAGATAAAGAAATTATGTACCTGTATGCTTTATCCCTTCTGGGTAAACTCCCATTTTCTTGACCAAAACCTTTTAATTTTTTTAACATGGCATCAGATGTCTTTTGTCAGAGCTTCAGATGTTGGGTGGTATTAGTTTGTCAAGGATGGTAAGAGAGAGGTGGTGGTTCAGAGTTGGTTTGGAGAGACTGGAATGCCTTGGAGACATTCTCAGTCCAGTGTGGCATGTGAAAAAGCAGTGGTGGCAGCTTGGGAACCCGATAAGAGCAGAGCCCCAGGAGCAAACTGCTAGGCAGCTGGAGAGTGGTCAGGTCACTGGTGGAGGATCCCAATCAGCCTTAGATTGGGATCAGAACACAGAGCCAAGAAACTTGTTATGGAGTCAGCAATGGCACAGGAGTTCTAATAGTTCTGCTGATCAGAGCTGGTGAGGAGCACTAGGATGGCAGGTGATCCTGTTTGGCCTATTTTAGCAGGTATCATTGGCAGAGGTAATCAGGGATGCCTATCCCCCAGTGTGCTGGAGATTTTAGGACACTAGGTCTGAGATGGCAGCAGGAGTGGGAGCAGATTGGTGGTCCTGTGAGAGAACCAACCTGCATCTTGCAGCTACCGTGTGACTAACCACATGGGACAGCAGCCATTTTGATTGCTAACACGCCCATCTTTTTTAGGTAGGTAAGGAGGAGAAAGAGTATTTTTTTCACTCTTGTCACCTTTAAAGCCTTACATGACATGGAGCCAGGTGTCACGCCTACAAGGTAGACCAGATTAAAAAAACAATGCCATATATTCAGTACTACTTTTATTGTAACAGCTATAGTTAACAGAATCTTGCAAATCTGAATATGCTTCCTCTTTCCTCCATGTGAACAAGGGAGGAGGTTGTCTGAGATGTTTTCTTTCTTGGTCCAGGCTCAGGACCCTCTTATCTGACCGTTACCTTGGTAGTGACTCTTCCTCCTGTCCTTCAAGGCCATTCCCTCTTCCCTCTACACCAGGTTACTTGCAGGACTGCCTGTCTCCAGTGCTTTCAGCACATCCAATCAGATCTGGCAAGGTGGGTGTGCTCCAGGTTCCCTCTGTGAAGCAATGTCAGTTTATGGGATCCAGAAAGTGCACTTACCCTATGAGACAGCTTCCCCCATGTGATTTGGATGGCCCCAAACCTGTTGGGTTTTTGGAAGGCCCTGAATATTTGGTTCTTCCCAAAAGCAGTGAGGCTGGGATGTTGGTGCATCCCAGTAGGTAGGTTTTGTCTTTATGTTTTAATGAAAATTTTAGGAGCCTCTCAATTATTATTTTTTATTTTGTACTGTGGTTATTATATTTTGTTGTTGTTGTTAGCTGCCCAGAGTTATTTACTCAAGATGGGCAGCCATATAACTTGCTTAATAATAAACAAACTAATGACAGTGCCTCCCCCACACACTTTTTTTTATGGCTCACAGTGCTTAGCAAATGTTGCCACCTTTCCCTGAAACCCACACAACATTTGCCATAGGAAGAAAGAAATCCAATCAGATAGTTCTCAACATGCCCAGACACCGCTTGAAATCAGACCTTCTGTGCTATCTTGAATTCATTTCTGCACTGCCATAGCACATCCACTTGTAGTCAGACTGTGAAATCACTTGGCTACATTTGCAGTATTAATTACTCACCAGCTGGATCTTGAGGGCACCTTCAAACCATTTTTCTCCTTGAGCTTTAGATTCTCAAAGACTTTTTGGGGAGACTAAATTGCTTTCTTTGCTACCAAGATCACAGATGGTGTTAGCACTGCAGAGGACTGAAGGCTGAGGTGGGTCAAGCAATGATGCAAATGACTGGGGCCAGATTTTAGGAGCAGGGATTGTCCCATTCTGTCTAGATTCAAGGGGAAAGTTTGAAGACTTGAACTGCCCTATGCTTATTTTAGTGTGTTTCGCATAATGGGAAGAAAGTGTGACGTCAATTTTCAACCATCATGATGAGTGGGACTCTAGAGGCCAGAAAAATGGGGCTTCAGGATACTCAGGTAGCCCACTTATGACTTGGATTTTGCAGAGAGCAATGAAACTGAATTGTGAGTTTGTATCTGCAGTCATAACCCTGTATAAAACGTTTCTTCTCTTACTTCAGATGTTTAACCTTGGTAGGAAGTTGCCGTTCTGCATTTGCATTCGTATAGATGAATGGAATTATGTCTCTATTGAAGTGAATGTGAGGCCATGCAGACTGAAGCTCCAGATCAGAAGTCATGAGTTTATGTGCAAAATAATTCACCAATATTTATCTCATTCACTTTCTCTATAGTGTATTTTGCTCTTATTTGTTGCAGGTTTCTTTTGAAATTTCCAAACATTATTATAACCATGTCTGCCATTATATAGCCTTGCACACTGTGAGCAATTTTACTCACCGAATGAAGATATGCTGGTATTAATCTAACCTGAATAGGATGGTAGATAATAATGTCAAGCTAATAGACACGTAGCCTAAAAATAACCTTAATACTGTGACTTTCACACATAATACAAAAATCGCCTGACTGGATCCATTTTCAAAGAAAATGATCACCAATAAATACATTCCAAATTATTTCTTAAAAATAAAATATTTACACATACACAAATCTTGAGTGTGTCAGTATATTGAACATACCTACTTCCATCTATATCTGTCTGAAACCCTCCTTAATGACCCATTTCTTCCTTCCCCCTTTATACTTTCCCCCAAGTGAGCTTTAAATTCTTTATACCCTGTCCTTTCTATGAAGTTTGTATCTAGGAATGAAACAGGTTTCAGTTGTAGTACTCTATGTTTTTGTTTGGAGCCAAACATGGAGTACAAATGGAAGTAGATGGTTTGTGTTTCTTATTATCTTGCAAGATAGTTTCTAGATTATAGATCCTGGCTTGCATGGAATAACATGAGCATGCTTAGAGTAAAACTGGGCTTTGGTTGGGTTTGAGGCATATTCGTGTCAACTCTTCAAAGCAGGTCAGGTCAGGTCAAGAAACAGACTCCACAAGAAATACTAGAATTCTTTTTATATAGACTTTAGCAACTGAATCTGGAAAATCTGACAGCATTTTCCCTCTCTCTCTCTTATACCAAAGGGACTTAAGGCAGAGTCACTTTAATGTTCTCTTTAACACCTTCTAATGTTCTCTTCTTCTCCTGGGCTTACATCATGTTTTGCGGAGTATCGCAGTCCTTCTCCAAGGTCATCCCTGTAGTTCTCTACACTTTCCCAAATGTACCAAACTAACCACATGCCTTTATTGTTAAGCAGAGAATGTTGCTGGTAACTTAGGCTACACATTTTCTATATTACAAAACAAACATGTGAAAGTGTTGCTTGACTAAAGCCATGATGGCTAAGTCAATGTCTATGGGTCTGTCTGGTGACAACCATGGCCCATGAAAGATTGTACCTTGGAATATAAGAGGAATAAATAGTACTTAAAAAAAAAAAATGATGGATCTGAACCAAAGAAGAATAAGGCGACTGATTCATTGAAAAGGTGATAGATCAACTTTTAAAGGGATCCCTGAAAAAAATCCAGCAGGGATGGGCAGCATCTGGTTTGGAAGGATGTTGATGTTTCAGAAAATACTGATAGGACAACTACTGGAAGTGGTTTACTGGATGGATATAAGAGTCAGGAGGGAAAAGGGCCATGAAAAATGTTCAAGTCAACAAAATTATTTAAATGGCATGATGCATACTGTAAATGTTCCCATGCCAGTGCTATCAAACTCCAAGCCAAGATAAAGAAGCTAAAATGTTTGGCTGCGAACAAAAACATAAGAGTACTACAACAGAAACCTATGAAACCTGTTTCATTCCTAGATACAAACTTCATAGAAAGGAGAGGGTATAAAGGAATTTAAAGCCCACTTTGGGGAAAGTATAAAGAGCCATTAAGAGGGGAAGGAAGAAATGGGTCATTAAGGAGGGTTTCAGACAGATATAGATGGAAACTGAGAAAGAAACTCAAAATAGCCCTGCCTTGATTTTGTTCAGTTTAAGATGGTACAGAAAGAAACTTGGACAGGCTTTCAAGATTCTGTTGATATGCCCTACAACATAAAATAGCATTCCTGCAATCCTTGCAGTATCAGTTTCTTGACCTGGTCTATCTCGAAGGGATGACACAGGGGAAAGTATAGCTGCAAAAGTGTTGGTCTTTATATCAAGAAGGATATAAAATCTACCACATTGGAAAACCAGATTCCTCCATAGAATCGTTATGGATGACAATATCTGTCCACAATTGTAAAATATGTGTGTTGGGGAAAGAACATGGTTTTGCAAAGAAGTACATTGAAGGTAGTCTGTGAATATAAGGAGGCTGGAGTAAGAAGTGGAGGGTCTCTGCTGATCAGCTGTTTTATGGTCCAAAGAATTGGACTGGAGTGCTGCCACTTGGCTGAAGATTTAGTTTTGCACGAATGGAGCTGTATTCATTCTCCTTCCCAGTGGCAGCAATGCATTTGGCTGGAGAAACTTCTTCTCCACCTCTTGGGTAGTAGTAGTAATGGTGACCTGGGATGCCCACCACCTGATCCAGATGGCCATGCAGTCTGGTCCTGGCCAAAATCAAAAGTTGTGAAGCTCTGCTGGTGAAGTTCAGCTCTAGGGATCAGATGAGACTGTTGCAACTGTACCAGCTTCCCTGCTGGGTTGCAATCTCCCTGCCCAAGCTGCTGGATGCTGTGGCTCAGTTGCAGTGCAGGTTCCCAGGCTGGTACTGGGGAATTTTAGTTTTCCCTCTCACAGGTTCAAAGGCAACTCAAGAGTTCATGGCCATCTTGACAACCATGGGCACATCTCTGAGCTGCTAAAGTGTTTGGTCTGGCACCTGGAAGGGAGAGTACTTTTGTTTTTAACCATGTTTTTATGGATTGTTGTGAGTTGTCTAGAGTCATTGTGTGAGATAGGCTGCCATATAAGTGCTGTGAATAAATAAATAAAATCTCACTGGACCTGGACCACAAATATCCCTTTAAACTGGATGAGTGGTGAATAAAGCAACAAATGTGATACAACTTAAGTGTAAAGTAACACACATTGGAGCAAAATCATTCCCAAGCATGGGGGTTGGGAGTATAACTGAGCCCATATTGTTGGAATATGGTATCTTCAGCAGCCACTTGTATTTTAGTTGTTCTTGATATTATTTTTTTGCATATATTTATAATGTATTTTTAAATCTTTGTTAGCTATCCAGAGTTGCATTAGTGAGATGGGCAGCCATACAAATCTATTTAAATAAAATTAAACAAACAAACAAACAAATAAACCCTAACTTCTTATATACATTGATGGGTGTCTGATGTGGCAGAAGCTTGCTGCTTTTATCAAAACGACAAAAGCAGCATTGCAGGGTCACAACGCAACTCTGCCCTTTTCAACACAACGTCCCTACAAAAGAGGCAGGGCTTGCACCGTGATGCTTCAGTGCTGTTTTTATTATCCTGCACCATCCCCACCCCCCACCCCCAGACACCACTGGGCTCTGAGCTGTCTGTAACTCGCAAGGAAAAATACAGTGGGCAACTCAATGAAGCTATCTGTTCAGTCTACAGCAACTGTGAAAAAGGCAAATTGCATGCCTGGATTATTAAGAAAAAGACTGAAAAGAAAACTGCTGATGCTGTAATGCCTTTATACAAATCAACAATAATTTCTACATCAGGAGACAACATTTAGCTCTAGTTACCACATTCAAGGAAGGATCTAATAGGACTGGAGAAAGGACAGACAAGGGCAACTGACATGATCAGGAGTCTTAAGAATTTTCCTTACAAGGAAGGAAGAATCAGAATGTTTGGGACCCCTTAGCTTAGAAAAAAAGGCACTGAGGTCACAGTGTAAATTAATAGTGCATGGCATGGAGAAAACTAACAGGGAAAAACTCCCTCTCCTAAAACACTAGGACTGGGGGTCATCTAATGCAATTGATTGGAAGAAGATTTAAACAGACAAAGCATTTCTTCTAAGGCATATGAAATCTGAATGCACAAATCTAGATAACCCCTAGTTGGTGGCCAACACATACAAAAACCTCCAACTCCATGCTGCCATCTAATGGTGTAGATTTAAAAGAGAGGGCTGGATAACATGCTGCCATCTAGTGGTCATATAGCTTTAAAAGGGGAATGGATAAACTCATAAAATTCACTCCTCTGGTTGCAATTTAATTCAGTGGCACCTAGTAACCAAAACCATATGACTTCATGAATCAGAGGGGACAGCCTTCACCAACCTGCATGTCCCCCAGATGTTCAGTTTTCAGTTCACAGCATTTCCGATCAATCTGGCCATTGTTGTAGGATTTTGGAAGTCAGTGTTCACACTCCTTTACTCAAGCATTTACTCTCAAAGTATAAGCCACAATGCATGTCCTTGAAACTCCTTTCTACTCACAATGATCTTTTGCACAAATAATGAGCCTGGAGGGATCCTGTGATCAACAATTAGAATACTGGTTGTGCTAGTATAAAAAAGATGAGAAAACATTACAGTGGCTGAATAGGAGCTCCAAGATTCTTGAGTTTAAATCTTAGAGCCAGAGAAATCATTTGGAGAGGGCAGATTAAGGCCATCCTTTTGTCCTTTATTTGATTGTTTTCTGTAAGACTTCTGTTTCATGTTATCTTACTACAATTAATTACATACAATTAGTAACTGCCATTCTCAAATGGAGGTTAGATACGAGGTATGTAACGCAGAGAATTGAAGCAGAGTTGGGAAATGAATGAATCTTGGAAGAACTGGTAGGGGTTTGCCATGAGCATCTAGGGAATTAGCTTGGATGCTAAAAATCTAGTAGAACAGGTCTATAATTGGAAGGAGCCAGAAGGGAAAGAAACAGGAACTTTGGATGTTAAGAGAGAATAGATCCCAGGAAGAGATAAGGGGCTTCTTGGCAGACAGTATGGACCCCACAACAGGATCAGAACTGGAGACTTCCAAAAGAAGGGAGCAGTTGTTGCAAAAAAGTTGAGATGGAAGAAAATAAACTTAGCATTTGGGAAAGGGTATGAAACACTGCGGGTATAAGGTACTCCACTGGACACTTACAAACTGCACATAGACTGACATGCATCAGGAGAAAAGAGAGAAGCACTTTAGGATGAAGATGTGGCTATGAAAGAGAGAAGAAAATGGTTAGCCTAGAAAAAGAGGCAAAGACTTCAAGTTAAGGCAGAGATTAATCTTTGGTCACTCAGTCAATGTGGAGCATGAAGAGCATTTCACTTTCCACTCAGTCAATGTGGAGCATGAAGCGTATGCCCAATATGTGTCAGCTGGGGAAGATCAAGAGGAAAAGGATTGTGCAGTGTGTGTTGCCTTGGAATGCATTGTGGCTGACATGGCTGAAGAGGAAGGACAGACAGACAGGCCAGCAAGGAGGAAGTTCAAGAAGGATCAAGCAGCCAAGAGGAGGATAGTCAGAACCCACTTCATGAGACTTTGGCAAGGCAGTTGAAACTTACTAAAGGAGGGGCAAGAATTAATAGTCTGAATGTGTACTGTGCTTTTGAATTGTACTGCCCCCTTTAAGGAGTCTTTCCAGCTATTTAGTGAGACAGAGAGAGAGAGACTGCCTGCTAGCTCAGAAGCAGCCTCTCAGGACTGAAGGATTCATCTTCAGAGTTCAATAGCTACCATTGCCTAAAGTTATTCTTGTACCTGTCAGCCCCTTCAAGATAGGCCAGGTCATGGAACTACAGTGGTACCTTGGGTCACGAACGCTTCTGTTCACGACCAATTCGGGTCACGAACAGCACCGTTTGCAAAATGTTGCTTCTGTTCGCGAACACCGGATCGGGTGATGAACAGGATCTGCAGCCATTTTCCCTCCCGTGACACGTGGTCGTGGCTTCCTGTAAGGAGGGGGACTCTTCCTCCAAGCAATAACTGCCTCCTCACCCGCCTTCCTGTCCTCCACGCCAGAAGTCGTGTCGAGCAAGGTTAGCGTTCTCTCTCTTCGTACTGTATTTTGTTTCATATTTTTGCGGTTTTTTTAAAAAAATACATATGGTTCAGAACGGATTAACCGTAATTACATTGAACCTTATGGGAAAATTTGATTCGGGTCGCAACCAATTCGGGTCGCGACCAGAGTCGCAGAACGAATTAAGTTCGTGAACCAAGGTAGCACTGTATAATGGTAAGTAGGAAAGACCTTGGGAGATAGGGTGAAGAGATGCTGCCTAGGGAATGGTCAGATAAGAGAGATCAGGGAGGGTCTCTTCTGAGCCTCTTGCCCTGCAGCTGGATAGTGGGTAGGGCAAGAGGCTCAGAAGGGACCCCCCCCCCCAGTTTCTCAGGCTGTAAAGGAGATGGTGGGAGAATTGTACTTTCAGACTTGCAAGATTCAGTTAATGCAGCTTTACAATAAAGTAGAATTAGCTTCTCTGGTCATGTTTCCTGTCTGGTCTACCTGGTAAGGGTGACATCGAGGCTCCCGCCATCTCCTTTACAGCCTGAGAAACTAGGGAGGGTCCCTTCTAAGCCTCTTGCCATGCCCACTATCCAGCTGCTGTCTCTTATTTGATAGTTCCCTAGGCAGCATCTCTTTACCCCATCTCTCAAGGTCTTTCCCACATACCATTACAGGAACAGACCACACAAAGACTACTGGAACTCAACTTTATTATTATAGGGTAATAACAGAATCTTGCAAGCCTGCCAGACTATTCCTCTGCCCCTCTTACATCAAACAAAGTCAAGGTGGGCTATTTGCATTTCTTTCTCACACTTTCTTCTTTCCCAGGACTGAGTTGCTATTTACTTAATAATTCTTGCATTCCTTCTTCATGGTTATCTCCATACCTGTCTACAATACCTGAATATATTACTTGTATAACACTATCTGTCTCTCTGGCTAGTAATTGGTTCTGAATTCAAGAGATAAAACTGTTCTTATATGTTCATAATTAGAGCTTAGAGTTGTTTTTAATTAGATCTATAGAGGAAGTGGGGAAACTGCCCCTTAGAGCCTTCTGCTGGTGGATGGTTTGGCAGCTGGCATGATTAAAGTGATTGGCATAGATGCTAAAGGGACCCTGTTTTGGTAGATTCCTGGGGGATCTGCTTCTCAAACTCAGCACTAGCTACTCATGAGCTACAGATACCTACAAAATCTGCTTGCATAAAAACAAAACCAAATGTGAACCTTCAACCTGTGTTGATAATTAATTACAAGTGTTTTTAAGTATCCCTCCCCCCCCCAGAATTGTTCTTACAACACAGAGTTTTCTTTATCATGTAAATGTGGGCCTTCAACCATGCTAAGGATTTTCTTAAGAAAAAGATCTTTCCTCACCCCACAACTGAAATCTGAGGTGGCACTCCTTTGATTGTAGATAGCATTACCAGCTTTTTTTATGAAACACAAATCTTTTGCTTTGAACAGTTTTCTGGATGCAGTCTGTCTTGCTGTAGCAGTCACTGGCAATAGAAAAGTTGTGCCAGTGGACTTTGCAAGGCTGGCTCAAACATGTGGCAAATGGTGGGGGAAAGGAAAAGATGTACGTACCTAACACAGCCTGCTGGGTGCCTAAGATACTCAGGAAGGCCTCCTGAGCGTATTGCAATCCAGAAAGGGTGATGTAAGATAGGGCAATGGTTTCCATGGGGTTGGGAGGGGATGTCTTGATCCAAGCCCCCAGTTCTTTGGGCATGCAGTAATGTTATACACATGTATAAAAGGGGTGGCTATGCACTGAGAAAACCATAGCCTTCATGCAGATTTTGACCGCCCTCTCTATGGACACCCATGCAGAAATCCAGCCAAGAGGTACAGATAACTCTTAAACCTTTGTTGCCCCTTAGTGGTCATCTACATCTAAGGCTGCAAATATGGTAGCCCTAGAAGAGAGAAAGCATCCACCTAGCTCTCTATCTTCCTCCCTTATATATACATACAGTCTCTCTACAAGGTTGTTGTAAAAAAAAAAGTTTTCTATGCACATTTGCTTGCCCAGATGTTAAGGTCTGGGTGGTGTAGAAAATGCGGTGGAAGCTGCTTGTTTGGATGGTGTAGCATTGCTGAAAATAGTTCAACAGTTGGCACGTTGAGGTGCCTCTTTCTTTACACCATGTATTAACCTTACAGATAATAGGCCCTTCATTACTCTCCACAATTGCCTGTTTTTTTCTCAGCTCTCATTTTCTGTCAGTGTCAAGATTGTAAGCACTTTAAAACGGGGATAGTATTATATAATATGTGCCTGCAGAGAGAGCCTGATTCATAACTAAGATCCTCCAGACATGATGTCTGAATTCGCTACAGTTCAGGCTTTTTGTGGTGTACCTTCCCTGAGTGGTGGATCTTGGGATATGAAAATTAAGCCATCGACAGCATTGAAGAAAAAACAACAAGGCAAGATCTTCCCTGCTAGTTTTCAGGCTACCAGAAAATACAGCTAAAATAAGCTTAAATTGGTGGATTTTTGACATGTATTTTCTTCACCCGCTTTTTTTCTCATTATTTCTGGAAAGTCATCTTACAATCCTCCAAACGACAAAGGCAAGAAGAGACTCTAGCTTTGCATTATCTTCTTTTTCATTTCCTATTTAAAGAATGTATTTCATTGAAGCCACCCCAGCTCTAACAGAAGTATGTCCTCATAAAACTATTAAGGAAACACACAGGACGGAACTGCAAAGAAACCTTCAAAAGCCACCATAAAAATCACAACAGAGGGAATTAGAATTTCAAACATCAAAGCGTTGAAAGCACTTTAATCATGGCAACCCAGAAGAGAAGTACTTGGGGGAAGGAGGATCATGTTTCTGATATTCTATATTTATTTTTATTTTGAAATTTGAAAAGATGATTTAGAAATCCTTGCTCTTTTAACAGTCACCTGAGAACAAAATGTAATTATATTTCAAAAGCACCTAAATAAATGTTAATAGGATGTGTCATTTTTATTTCGTGCAGTTAGTTATTTTCCCTTCAATGTGCCATTTGATGCAGATCTAAAGCCATGAGAGGTTTGTCAGGGCGGTGTTTATTTTTCACACCACCTCTGCTTTGCTCCTCTTAAAACTAAAGTGTGCAATTTTGTCAGGAAAGTAACTCAAATATAGAGAGGGCAAAAAAAAAAAAAAAACCTTCAATGACCTCAGCTTCCAGCTCCTTTGCTCCGTTATAGAATGCAGTTCCATCCATCTGATAATTGTCCTGAGGTGTTCGCATTAAAACCTTAATCTTGCTCAAGAAAATCTCCATGGATAAAAGCATGTAATTTGTACACTGTACACACTGAACAGTATATCGAGCTGTCAGGCATGGATTTATTAGTTTTCCTTGCCTGTGGCACACAAAGGACCATTTTCCTATTCTACTGTTTTGGAATCTAGCTTCACTGATTACAGCCATTTCCACTGTCTGATACAGCCTTTTGACTTCTCCAGAAACCTGACAGCAAGTATTATGGAAGCATAAGATTCTAGCAAGCAAACATGGTTTGAGCTGGGGCTGAGTTTCCTTTGAGAACTCTACTGCTGAAATGTGAGGCATTTTTCCTCCATTCAACCCCCTCTCCCCACTCCAGTTTCTGCTTCAGTATTTCAGTTATGATACATTTCCCAGTAGGAGTTATTAATCACAGTTAAGATCTCTTCATTTCTGGTGGGGTGCAGGCATCAAAAGAAATATTTCAAGCTCAGAATAACAAATGTTTATCTAGGCATTAAGTTTTCATAGCATTATATGAAAATCAGCATTCAGAATGGATTCCCCAAATCATACATTTTCCTGTGAGTGGGGATGACACTCTTTCTATGAATCAAATAAAATTCACTGAAAATTCACTCACCAGTTACAGACACATACCTTTTCTGAAATGCTATCTTTGTTGCAATACAGGTAGTCCTCACTTAATGACCCTAATTGTGACCAGCAACTCTGCCACTAAGTGAAGCAGTCACTAAGTGGGAAATCACATGATCGCGACTGTGCGTTCCAGTTGGAAAGAGACAAGACTACTCAGTTCCACACCTTTGGCTTTTGTTTGCCTCCTAACCATTCCCCCATCCTTTGGAATGCTCGGGTGCCTGCTTACTGTCTTCTACACATCAAAAGCAATGGGATCGCACTGGTAGCCCAGGGCTGGGAGCTGTAGCATGCTATGCAGACATACTCTCTTGAAATCTCTTTCTCTCCAGTCTGCAAAAGCAGGGGAGGCGGAGAGAGAGAAAAAGCAAGCAATTTCTGTAGGCAATCTCTCCTTTGCCTGACCCTTTCCCCCTCCCCTCAGAGCAGAGAGATTGGTGAGAAAGGGATTTCAAGAGAATAAGCTGTTTGCCCTTCTACACATTGAGAGCAATGTGATCATGCTGGCAGCAGGAAAGGGTCAGGCAAAGGAGAGATTGCCTAAAGAAATCACTTGCTTTTCTTTCTCTCCCCCACTTCACAGAGCAGAGAGATTGGAGAGAAAGAGGTTTCAAGAGCGTACTGTAAGCTGTTTGTGTAGTGCACCCGCGGCTCCCAGCCCTGGGCTGCCAGTGCTATCACATTGCTTTCGATGTGTAGAAGAGCAAACAGCTTACTTTCTTACAATCCCTTTCTCTCCAATCAATCTGCTCCACAAGGCGGGGGGAGAAAAAGCCATAGGTCAGGCACAGGACAACATGTAGTGATTGTAATGGCAATCGTGTGACTGAGGGATGCTGTGAAGGTAATAAATGGTTGTAAATGGGCAATAACCTTTTTTAGCACCGTCATAACTTTGAATGGTCACTAAATGAATGGTCAGTAAGTGAGGACTACCCGTAATGGAGAATAGACATGGCTCAAGGTTTGATTGTGGGGTTCTTGGTGTTCTCTTAGCTGGAGTTTTCTCTGAAGTTGGAATCCAAGTGACCTTAATTGCCTAATAGTCGATGTCAGGGTTAGGGTTCTGCATTTAATGTCTTCCCTTGTCCCGCCTTACTCACTCTGATGGCTAATTCTCAGTCTTAATGTTGGTGGTGCTCTCAGTGAAAACAAAGGTGGAAGGTGTTCCACACTAGGAAGCCCTGAGGACAAAGCTCCAATCCTTTTCTAGACACATTCCCATCTTTAGCTGGGGAAATGGCCTGCTTTCATCTGTTGTTCTATCTGGATTCATAATTATTGCTAATGATTTCCATCTTGCATTCAGTGTTAGATGCTATACCTGTGTGCACACTGACTCCTGAGCTAAAGTAATGTGATAGCTGATATGATAAGAATGTTGGATATAGTCCTTCCTAAAACCTTTAATGGTTTATTTGAAAAGCATGAATACTAAGCCCAGTATTAGTATGAAGAAAAGGAAGGGAGGGAGGGAGGGGAGGGGAGGGGAGGGGAGTTTGAAAGCTACCAACATGGGGTGGGGATGAGGGTGGGGTTTACAATGCAGTTACCCCTTTTAAGAAATTAGAGGAAGGGAGAATCTGTTGTTGAACTTCAACCCACCCCCTCACCCCCAAGCCTAAACCATCAGGGCCAATAATAAGGGATGTTCAGTAATGGCAATGAGTCTGTAAATTTTCTAGCTCTGGAATAGCAGATGTAATACTTGCCGCAGCTATCTTATATAATACTGTATTTGAGAATTATCTATTTACAGTGTTTGAAATCTACCCAATCTGTAGATTCTGGACAGCATACAACAGAGTAATAATAACATAAAGATTCATATTTAAGAGAGAGTGAGAGTATGTGTAAATAGCATTCATCAAGTCACATAGGTTACATGATTACTGCTGATTTATTTCATTAGTGGATTTGTTTTTGGCTTTTGAAAAGTTCCTACCACTAGTCTGCTGCCTTTTCCTTTCCCTTCCTTTCCTTTCCCTTCCTTTCCTTTCCTTTCCTTTCCTTTCCTTTCCTTTCCTTTCCTTTCCTTTCCTTTCCTTTCCTTTCCTTTCCTTTCCTTTCCTTTTCCTTTTCCTTTTCCTTTCCTTTTTTTTTTTTTCCCATGACATTGAAGCATTCATTTTGCACCCATTCACAATAATGAGGATGAGGATTATCCTACCTCGTGTATCAAAGCTAGTCACTTATAAAGCAACATTTGGCAGCCTTCAGCCGTAGAAAGTATTCTGGGTAATCATTTCTAGTCGGGGAAAAGAGAACAGCATGTAGATAGGAAAGATAAGGCATCTGAAGCAGCAGCATCATTAATCTCTTTTTCTCTCACTTATGTAAAAACCTCTGTATAAATCTCCCAGGATTATCTGTTGTAAAAGTATCTTCTGTATGAAGTTTTATCTCAAACTGTAGGTATCATAGTTCAACGCGCCCTCCTTATGATGGATAAGGATCATGAACAGTATGAGCTGTGCAAATAAGATATTTACTCACAAAACAAAATAAAAAGCCTGGGGTCTTGGTCAGATCTGGGAGTGGAATTTTGTAAAGCCATCAGAACCACTAGTGAATAGATGGATCATCAATTAAACTCTTTGAAATCTTGGTACCAGATTATCATATTAGAAATTGAAAGAGAAAATGAGTCTGAAGTGTCTTTCTAAAACTGGTATTATATATCATCCAAGATGGATGGAAATCCATTTAATTCAGGAGTGCTATGCACATAAATGTTTGCAGGTGTGCAAACTAGGACAGTCATCATATGAGAATTATGAATACTGAAGGAGAACTGCATTTCAGCTCACTTATCAGTTCCAGAAGTGGAAGTATGAATTCTTAGCAAAATGCAAAATGAACAAATTCTTTACAATCTCTACTGACAGAGGTAGAGAGCTACAGAAGAAAGAAGGTGAGAAGCTGAGCGCTGGATGATCCCTGAAGCCATGTTTACTGGCCTTCACTGGACTTACAGCACAATATAATTATTGTTCCCTAACTTGCTTATTGATCTCCTAAGTTAATATGAAGGAAACTAGATCTTGTAGTGGATTTGAATCATTGAAAGCACCCTGTTTCTCAAAAGGGCAACAATGTGCCAAAGGGCATCAGTGTGCCTGCAAACACATCCCATAGCACTCACCAGGTTTCCAGCCCAACATCGCTCAAATTAGATGTATATTTTCTTTTTATTTAGAAAAAGGCCCACAATTTTGCAAGGGATATACCATCCACAATGACATCACTTGCAAGAATGCCTCTGGGCTCTACAGAAGATTCTTTAAAATAACAGCATAAGGAATCCTTAAAAATAACAACAGTCACCAGCAGCTGTCGCCCAATATTTGCTCTGAATGTGTGTCTGCTTTCTTAGAAAAAAGTCAAAGGTAAGTGGGGTTGATAAGGAACATCAAGGGTACAGTCTGTAAAGGGCAACAAAAAAACAGTCTAATCAATTTTCATTCTGATAAAGGACGGCTTTATGACTAGCCACCTCACTAGTGGCAGCCACTTTATAAGGGGACCCAGACATGCACTCAAAATTTCATATGTTCTCAGAAACTTTAAAAAAACACAGAACAAAACAAAGCCTTTGACCACCTCTGTTCTTTCCAAAGCTTGCTTCATCTAAGTCTAGTTTAAAGACAGAGAACCCATTATAGAGTAGAATCAGAGCCCTAAAATTATGCATCAACACTAGTCTGAAAAGGCCAACTGGTCATCTAGTCTCAGGGTTCATTATTATACTGAGATCTCCTGCATTTTTATTTAGATCACAGTAATTGTTTTTGTAAGTCAGCATCTATGCATGCAGATTAGTGAAAGAGTGTCCCCTTTTGTCCTCCTTTATTTGTGATGCCCCTCCTGTTCAAAAAGTTAAAAGTTGAAGGGTGATGTAAAAATAGCAAAACTTTGCCCCATTTTGCATTTTGCTAAGAATTCATACTTGTACTTCCTGAACCGATATGTAGATTTCTCCTTGCTTCCTTTAAAATGCTACAGAAAAGCAAGCAAAGATACATTACTTGGCCATACACTGAGAATATTTTCTTATTTTTTGGTATGATCTCCTTCAGATACATAGATGGATACATTTGCTGCTGTCTTTGGAACCAGACAGTTAGTATATAGACATCATAGTAACCATAGATTGATAGTAACATCAATCAAAAAGATAGGGACGCTCAAAGCCTGTGAAGCTCACCATGAGCTTCAGCATGAAGAAGGAAAATCTCACTAAGCAGAAATCATGAACCATGTAATTTTCCACACAAAAGCTGAAAAATACCATTTTCTGAATAAAGTAACATTTTTGCAGACATATTTCAGGCAAGGGAACAAAGTCAGTTGAAAAGAATTTAATAATGAAGTGAGATAGAATGGGGTACAATGAGCTTTATTCATTTTCATATTTAAAAGTTTCCAGTATTTGTAACTAGAGAGTTACCACAGAGGACAAGGTGTAAGCAACAAGTCCAAGGCCAGTATTTTCTACATTTATCATTTTGGTGGCTGGTTAGGGACTCTCTTCCAAACACAGCAGTTCTGGCTGTGATCTAATATGAGTGAAGGGTAAGAAAAATACAGTAATATAATCTTTTTTATGAAGGAATTTTAACTGATACCTTTTAATGGATTTATTTTTCTGTTTTCTTTAATAATCTGTTCTTATCTGATTAAATGACCAGACTAAATTATCAACTTCGGACATATTATGCAAAAAAACTAGCTCTTTGGAAAAGGCTGTAATGCTGGGAAAGGTAAGGAAGAGGATGACCAGCAGCCAGATGGATGGAGTCAATTACAGCAGTAATGGGTGCATCACTGGAAGATCTGGAGAACCAGGCTGGGTACAGATCTTCCTGGAAAAACCTGAGATCACTAAGAGTCAATGCTGACCTGATGGCACATAATCAATCAGTCAAGTCTGTTTCTTATTTTTTACAATTTTTCATGGAAAGGTGGAATATATTTAAATCTATATACATCAATAACTAAATGAAGGTCATGTTGATACTCAATCATAAATGTCATAATTTTAAGCTATTCTTTGGGTTTCTTGCTGCCAAATGCCTAGGAATCAAGTAGAAGGTGGAAGCTTCAACCCCACCATAAAAAGAAAAGAGATTGCTAACAGTTCCTTCTTCCCATGATCCATGTATATGTCTGTTTATGTACACTTGCCTGGTGGTTTGCAAAAATATCCCTTCTGAAGAGCTTACAGGGGACTGGAGGGAAAGTTTGATTGTAAAAAATATAAATGCATGCATTCAACATGCTTTTCCAAGTGTATAGGTGGTTGGTGAGGCAGCAAACCTGCATTCATAAAGCTCAAAAGCCTGAGGAAAGGAACGTCTCTGAACAGCTGGGGTTACTGTGGTCCAGAATGCAATATCATGGGTAATTATGGGCTCACCTCAGTACTCCCATGTAACACACTATTTTGTAAGCTGTACTGGCTTCCTATAGGCGTCTGGGTACAATTTTAGGTGCTAGTTATCACCTATAAAGACCTACATGATACAAGACCAGGTTATTGGCAGGACCACCTCTCCATAGTGATATCTATCTGTCCTACATGCTCCAATAGGGTGGTGACATTTCAGGTCCCTTCCCTGAAACAATGCCAGCTAAGGGGACCCAGGAAGCATGCCTTTTCCACTACAGTCCTCTGAAATGATTTCTCCCCCATCCCCACCAAGATATAGTTGGCCCTACCCCTGCTGGCCTTCAGAAAAACAGTACATCTTGGCTTTTTCCTCATGGTTTGGGACCAAGTTTATTGGAGTTTCCCATCTGGAGAAAAATATGAATGTGATTTCCTGATTGCCTATTAAAGTTTTGGATTTTACCTGACATTGTTTCTCTTGTGTGGTTTTTATTTATTGAATGCCACCTGGAGTCGCAATGCTCAAGTTGGCAGCCATATCAATTCCTTAAATCAATAAAAACAAAAGATACATTTTACTAAATCAATGGGAGCCAGGAGCATCCTCCGGGGGGCGGGGGGGGGCGTTTTCATAAAAAGTCAAGATGGCATCTGCAACTGTGTCAGGTGGGGCTTCAATCTCACAGTCATAGATGCCATTCTGACTTTTTCTAATTCCTCCCCCCCCCCACCAGACACCCTCAGTAGGAGGAGTTTAGGAAGATTCATTTTAAATAGTACATACCCAAACATTAGGACACTAATGATGTAGTAAGTGATGACTGCACCAGTATCTGCTTGGTCTGAATTGTTGGAAAAAGACCAGGAGTAGTCCCTTGATAAACATGATAGACAAATAAATAAATGATAAACCAAAAAAATACATTTATATACACACTTTTGCAATATCCCTGATTTCCCATGTTATTCCAACTTAAAAAAAAAAGGATAGAAGTATTACGATTTCAAACATTTTTGTTTTATACATGCTGATTCTTCTGCCTACAGACCAAGCTCACACAAACACCAAGATTTATTCCTTTGTGTTACTAGCACCTGCACACAGTACTATCAGTACAATCAGGTCTTGGTTCTGACAGTCAGCATAGAGCTTTCTGGCAGGGAATTGCTCATCTGAATGGGATCAAGGAGCTAAGTCACCTCACCTGGCAATTTGACTTCTAAGCCAGGTCCATAGAATATCCAGAGATGCTGTTCCATTAGGGGTGAAGGTAGGCAGCTGGCTCCTGTGGGCATCACTGGGTCTGACCAAACTGACTTCAATTTTTTTAAAAATCCTTTTAATAAACAGAAATAAAATGAGAAGCCGGCATGCTGAAAAGCAAAGTATGAGCCTCTGGCATTTGAATTCCCTAGAACCCCTTTGCCCTATGGGCTTTCAGAAAAGAATGGTGGTTGGCTGCCCAGTAGATCCACATTCAGTAACATAGGTTCACTTGGATGAAGATATTCAGGCTATGGAGACAACTTAATTTGCTTCACCAGAACAAGAGGCCACCTGATTTGCCTTATCAAAACAATTAATCTGGCCCCTTCTCCCCAGAACTGGCCAAAGCACATCCAGACTGGTAGCTTTGTGATTGTCTATGGCCTTTGCCAAAGCCACCCAAGCTTGGAACATCTCAGTGCGGCTGAAGTGTTCCAGGAACATTTGCTGAAGCTGCCCAGATGGAAGAAGTCTGGCCTGTGCATATGATGAAGCTCCTCTCAGCCTTCCCCTGTAGTACAACCAACTAGGAGAGAAGACCAAGAAGAGACTAAAGTGAAGCAACCCAACTACTTCACCCTTAGAAGTGAGGGGACCTCTGTTGTTTCCCAAAGCAGCTTGGAGGGGATACTTTGTTGAAAGGCTCATTGAAGGGAAAGATTCCTTTGAAACTTCACACAACTTTCCTGCCATGCTTTCTTTGGAACTGTGCCCATTTTTCAAGAAAAAGAAAGGGCAATTATTCTGTGCTGGTCAACATCCTGATGGGTCAGGAGCAACTTCTCCTGTTTTCTTCTGGTAAATAAACGCATTGTGATCGGCCATGCCCACCAGTTGGTGAGAACACACATATCATGCTGTCAAAATTCCAAAATTTGCCCACTACTCAAATTGTTTGCCTGTCCCTTCTAGAAAGGGAAGAGAGTTCAGAATGTCACACTGAAAACAGCTGCCTGACTAAACAGTCAAATTTTGTAGTTATTTAGTTTCTACTGGTAAGAATTACTCCACCTTAGAGGCATATATCTAAAGCTTTTAGCCCAAATATATTCCTCGTTTGTTATTTCCCACCTGCTGAGGAGGAAATTAAATGCAAAGGAAGAGGCATAAAGGAAGAGAAACTAATCCAAGACATGCAGAGTGCTGAGAAGGTGGAGAAAAGTGCAGAAGAGACTGAAAGGCAGAAAAAGCACTTAGAGATCTAGTTCTGCAAAGGTCATTGAGCAAACAGTCCATTAACATAAGAGTCATTAGAATATAAAATAGCACTTTGCCACATTAGCATATATGTCCAAACTCTTATCCAAATAAGAAAGAACGAACTATTATGTTTCCCTTCACTGAATATCACACTTTTCAAATTAATACTTCCTATATGCTACTCTTAGTAAGATTGGTACAATATACCTTTTTAAATAATTGCCAATGCTTTCTGATCTTCCACTTCCATTCACTGAGGCAGAAGATTTGGACATTAAATGGGTGTTAGCCAATTGAGACAGCTATTCCATAAGTTTGGTCAAAGAACTGGGATTCCTTTAAAAAGTCCAAAATATGCCAGTTTTTTTCCTTCTGTAGAAACCAGTGGGATGACAGTCTTTGCATATAACATAAAAACCTGTCCCTATTGATTGGTCAGGTTAATCTGGTCCAAAATTCATTCATGCCTTCCCCTGGTAGTAACTTCCACGGGTAGTAACTTACTGTGTCCCATACTGGTTATAGCCGCCATCCGCATGAGGGCCACTGCAGGGGCAAGGGGAGAGAAGTGATGTCCCATGTCATGACATCATTATGCAAATGACACAATTCACATCACTTTCATGATGGCATGATGATACAAGTGACATCAAGGTGGCTTCTACTGGGGATGCCCACGATCAAGACTAGTAACCACTGATAACCTTATCTTCCATGAACTTCCTTAATCCCCATTTAAAGCTGGTTTTACATGTTGAGACCTTTTGCATGCATGCACACTGGAGGATTCTATTCAAAAATGGCCCAATCTAGGGACAGCTTTATGACCTCCTTATGAACTAGGTCTTAGTTATAAAGCTCTGTTGAAATGTTGGTGAGGATCATTCTGCAAAATGGCCTGAGGATGAAGAGATCAGCACTAAGCCTCCTGGTACTGCTACTTAACATTCCAAACTTCCAGACTTCATCCTTTAGCAAAACTATGCAAGGGTTTTTTTTCCCTCCTTCTTCTCATATTAATGAGGTTTTTATAGCAACAATATGGTATCTCCAGGTGGTATGGTTATAATGAAATAATCACACCCCTAGAGAATGCTTCTTAACACCCTAGAGGTGATAACTAGGCCCCCTGTCATGCCTTATTGCTTACAGAGATGCTGATGGCAGCAAGTAAAAAGAACTATGAAACATGAACAGCATGCAAAATTAAGCTGCATTGTCCATTTGTTAATTACAAAGACGGACTAAACACTGCCAGTGTGCACCTTCTTTTTTACACTGTCATCATAATTAAAAAGTTTTACTATGTGGTTTTGTATTGCCACAACATCGATCAAAGTCCACTGCCTGACGGGTGCAAGCAGAGGCAATATGTTCCACATAGGTTACTTCTGGAATTGTGTTATTTAATGTAACAAAATCCTGTCATGTTACCACAGTCTCACCAAGTAGTTTCCTGTCAAAGCTGCTCTTAACATGGAATTATTGTAGAAGTCTTACAGGATTCTACCGAAGGAGAGAATATATTTCCTGGCCAGGACTGAGGACAAGTTGAAAACTTTTAATGCTTTTAACTCAGATCAGGGGACATTAGTTTCCTAGTAAGTAGATTGTTTTCCTGTGTGTGTGCATGTGTGTGTGCTAGAAACACAAAATGTATGGTCTTGTTCATATTCTTCTCTTTATTTTGACAATCATCAGTTTCTGTCTTGAATATCAAACATGGCTGACCACAATTGGAGACAGCTATCACTATTTTATTGTATTAGTTGAATTTATATCCCATCTTTCTCTGGGACCTCCAGGTGATTTGCATAGCATTCCTTCCTCCAATTTTTCCCCACAACAACAATTTGTGCAATAGGTCAGGCTGAGAGATTGGTGTCTCATAGTCACCCAGACAGCTTCCATGGCTGTAGGTAGCCATGAAGATAATCCTTCTGGTCAAAATTCACAGTTTAAGCATGAAATGTTATAGGCTTCAATGTCCTCCTTGAATTCCCAGAAGCAATTTCCTGAAAGTCTGAATTCAGGGGATTGATTGATTGATTTAAAGAACTTACATAGCTGCCTATCTCACTCAGTGATAAGGATGAGGGAAAATAGCAGCCCAAAGACTCTAGATTTTTTTAAAATTGATTTTTTTTGTTCCAAGGAATTCATTGCTGCCTCATATGAGGGTATTTCAAAATAGATAAAGCCCAAAGAATCTGAAAACTGGCTTGCTGAATGCCTCCCTACTCAGGCTTTAGAAAGAACTCATTGGACACAGAAATAGTGAGCACATTCACACTTTCACCATTTTTACTCCCCAGTTCCTCCAAAGATGTTTGACCCTGATTTCTGCTGACAGTCAAAATGCTGAGAATGCCATAAGACAGGCCTCTCTCCAACTGAATGATCAAACAATGTCCTGTATTCAGTTCCCATTTTCATTTCATTTTCTGTGTGTTAATCCATTGATTTCTCAATGGAGTAATACTGTAGCTGTGGGGGCTGCAAAGCACTTTATCTGCTGGGATATGTAACAATTATACTGAAACATCCCATAATACTAGATGGCACTGTTAAAATGTATGTAGAAACAGAAATAGAGAGAGAGAGGATGAAATCATTTTTATGGTTTTCTGTAATCCCACTCCTCCAGTCTGCTTGTCTGTACGTGTGTTTTGAACCCTGCCTTTTCACCAGGTTTGTTGTGCCTAAATCAAATTTTTACTAAGTAAACTGCCATTTCAAGGCTACTGAATGTATCCTTTATTAACTGCTATATACCAGAACCCACTGTGTTCTGTTAAAAAGGAATCCATGAAAGTTAAATTCTTCATGAATGCTTAAGTCCCAGTATCATCTATATAATTAGAGCTAAAACTCTATAAACTCACATTTTTCCTGGTCTGCCTGGACAAGCCAGATGCCTGGAAAGCTTAGAGCACAGTCCTATTAAAGCTCCAGCTTTGCCTGGGCATTCAAAACCTGATTTCTGTTAGACATACTCTGTGCTTTCTTTCCTGTCCTTTCCAGGACAAACAGAAAAAGGTGAGGTTTTGACTGAGCTATAATATATGCAATAATTGATCACCCCATTGTCACAAACCAGAATAAACCAACCAGATAGCATTCTGGTGTTGTTGCCTTCCACCAAAGATCATTAGAAGTTTCTCTGTCATTGCAAATGCTGGTTTTTGCCATGACCTCCAAAGATATTTTGTAAATTTGCTTGTGTCTTCTTTGCAACTTCCAAATCCCTATCTACTTCTTAAAATAATTAATTTGCATAATCCTTTATAACACAATTTATTAATAATTTTCAAACAGAAATTCCTAGCCCTTCTTAGGTAGGGATTTCCTGAAAGATAACACAATTTGGCATCTGCCAAAATTCATCAAAATTTGCTAAACTCATTCAGATTCAAATGTAAATGAATTACAGAACAATTGCTAGGGCCTTTTGACAAGCATCTGAATTAAAAATATGGGTGAAAAGCATTACTGTACTCTTGGAGTGTAAATTCTATACGAAGAATTCCATGCAATAATTTGATACAAAGTTGTGAGCCTTTGTGCATATGCACATATATACATTACTCATCTTTAAAAATATGTGCATTCTATATCAACTCTGTATATATACCTAGAATCTCTTATACAGTGAGATGGGTGGAGTATACGTTTGATTAATTTGATTAATAAATATACTGTAGGTGCAACAGACAGAAATCATGTTCCAACTGAGGACAATTAAGAGACAATAACCCTGATCCAGAAAGATTAAAGTGGAAAAAGAAGGTTACCTGGAATGCGTTGTCATTTTCACCTCTGAGAATACCAATTCTTGGAAAGTCTGCACACACATAATATAAACTTTCACATGAGATTTCCCTCCCCGGTGCATGATCGGAGTGCACAGGATGGATGGACAGTGTCTATGTACTGGAACTTTGCAAAAGATTCTCTCAAGGTGATGTTTATTATAACCTTTATTAGTGTGCTTCCAAATTAGACTAAATTCTGCCACCATCCATTAAATATTGATAGCACTGTTTCTTATAAAAACCACTTGGGAATATTTAATTTTATCTACTATCTGCCACCATGATTCCCTTGTGGCATCAAAGCAGTAAGTTGTCCCAGTTAAAATGTTAATTAGATTTTTATAAACATGTTTTAATTGTTCTGCCCTTCACTGAGATTGCTACACATATGTTTATTTATCATTCCAAAATTCACCATGAGTTTTTTGTTGTTAGTTTCATGGTAAAACAATGCTGAAATCTAATGCATGTCTACTTAGGAGCAGGTCCCATTGAGCTTCCAGGGAAAGTCATATCAGCCTGCAACCAGACCAAACCACCTCCTGAATATGATAGCAGAGCAAGCTCCAACAGCAACAGAGTGTTCAAACAGAAGAAAGAAAGAGCAATATTAGCTGTGCCTCAGCCCTGCAGGTGCCATAGGACTCCAGAAAAAGTCTATCAAAGAAATCAAGAAATTGAAAACTATTTTATTGATGAAACATCTGACTTCCAACCCCATAATCAGTTCATTACTGATTTACATTTAAAAACATGTCTATGTTACCAAAATCTCACTATAAAAGCTTCAGTTCACGTTAAAAATAAACATTACCTTTAACATTTTTTTCTTAAACACTGATGAAATAAAATGCATTTCTTTCACATTCAAGTCAGTCAGTGGCAATCCTCCACCCAAATGCTGAGTTAATGCATATGATTATGACAATTTAAGTTATAAAAAGCAAGAAATGCAGATTGACAGGATTCTTTGTATCTGTAATGGAAAATTAAGTATCATTAATTTTGCACTAAGACCTGAACAAATTCAGAATCTATTTAAATATAATTGTTTCTTTTTCTTCCAACGCCTCTACATCTTCCTTGGCAGCAAGGCATGGAAGTTCAGATTTCAGGGGTGGTCAGAGTTGTATTGGTTTAAAGGTTCCCTGAAATGAAACTTCCAAAATGAGAGAGTAAAATGAGGGATCCACATGCCACCTGTCTGCACCAGGTGAATACGAAGAGGTTAGGAAAAGTTCACTCTGTGGAGAGTTTGGGCAATGGAGACATTTGAAAAGAGAATCCCTATTAACAATATGGCTTCAATTACCAGATACTGAGAGGAAACAATAATCGTTCTCCATTGCTGCACTAGTTGTCCAAAGCCATTTGGTTGGAGATTGTTGGAACGATAGTTCTAATTGGCAGCGGCCATTTGCACCTTCTTTCCCAGCTCAGAATTTAGTTTCATGCTGCATTAGAATCATAGAATGCAAGTGTTGGAAGGGAACCTAGGAATCACCAGCCTGAATCCCTGCTCAGTCCAGAAATCTAGTACCACACTAACCCTGATGCTGTTCTCTTCCTGTGAAGGAGAATTTGCCACCTTCTGTGGCAATCAGTTGTATTACTGATGCAATCAGTAATGCCACCTTCTGAGGCCATCAGTTCCATTATGGAGGCAATTAGTTCCATGGTTCTGATCATCAAGAAATGCTTCCTGATATCCAGTCAAAATCTGTTCCTATCTCAGAGAAGGGCAATTGGGAACCAAGTAGCTGGAAGAACTTGCTTAACTCTTTCTCCCTTGGTTACTTTGCTAGGCCAAGCTGTCCTTCCTGAACCAGTTCCCTCGGGAACAAACAAAATGAGGATTGAGGAAACCGATAAATTGCATAAATAAACAAAAAAAGAAGGTTCCAGCCAGACACTTTGATAGGTACCATGGAGTGAAGCCACAGCAAGTTTTTCCTAGTAGCAGAAATGAGTTAACCTTTAATTATTCAGAATGCATACTTTGGGAGACAGAAAGTGTCTCAGCAGAAAGCCACTGAGAGCTGTAATGCAATCCAGATGAATAAATAAATATAATAAACAAACAGATTCTACACAGAAAAGTAGCCATCTCATGGAAAAAGTCTACAATGAAAAGCTTACCTCTTCAAGTCAAGTCAGGATTTCAGCTTAAAATAATAAATAGAATATCTAAATTCTGTTGAATTCATATTTTATGACAAAGAAGCAAAACAAAATAAAACCCCATTCACCTCCATTTATTCAGCACCACATCTTGCAAATAACAGAAAAGTTTCTGCAAACTACACAAAGTGTTTGGCTGTAGAGTGGAATGTTATCATTGCCACAGGGATAATATTAAGTGCACTTTTAGCAAAACAGCTTTCTTATTTGCATAAAGCCCATCTTGATAATAAACCTTTGTCTGACTGTGATGAAAGAGAGAAAGAGAGATTTCTTACAAGGTTCATTTACTCTTGGTCTGATGGAACAGCTTCCACAGAAATCTCAATATAAAACTGGAATGGAATACAAATGTAAACTCAGGGAAATCAAGAAAGAATGGCCAAATCCAGGATTATCTGCATCGGTCACAGCCAGAGGCATCTGCAGAGGAGGAGCAAGGGGGAGAAAATGACGAAAGCAGCATTGTGCCAATGCAATTAAAGGTCCGCCCCATGAAATTCTTCAGTTCTGCAGACAATTCTGGCCACTGCTACAGTATTATGCATCAGGGGCCCTATGTCACAGCTCTAGCCACCTCATCATCAATGACAAGGAGGTGCAGGAATCACAATCCCAAACAGTTTGAGAGCATTCTATCTCCAGATTTTTATTTTTATTTTTTTTTATCTGTGCTCAGTCGTTACTGACTCTGTAGTGACTGCTTGGACGAGTCCTTGCAGTTTTCAAGGCAATTGTTTCAGAAGTGGTTTGCCAGAGCCTCCTTCCTAGGGCAGAGCCCAGCTGGCGAGTGCAGGAGGCGGGGTTTCCGTTGCTTCGCGCCCTTTTCGGGCGCGTGCAGTTTTTTGCGCTTACCGGCAACTGCTCCCGACTCCTTTTTTGCAAGGCGCCGCCAGCATTTTTCCTCCCACCGGAGTGAGAGTCCCCATTTATCTACTCACGTGAGTTTTCGAACTGTTGGGTTGACAGGAACTGGGGAGGAAACAGGAGCTCACCCTGCTAACGTGAAGGCTGGACTCGAACCGCTGAAGCGTCGACCATTTCTGGCCGGCAACTTTCAGCGTCATTAAGCCGCTGTGCCACCGCGTCCCCCTATCTCCAGATTAGGTTAGAGGAAAACCACACTGATGTAATGATAGTGCAGAGGGCTCCAACAATGTGATCAAAGTCTCTGCTGATTGAATGCTGAGATGGAAAACAAGTTGGTCAAAGGAAGAAATTGTCCTGTTGCACTGACAATGCAGATGATAGGCACGTTTGCATGACATGCCCAACCCAGACTGATGTGAGACATGGAAAAGTAACTTACCTAATGATCTAACATCAGGCAATCAAGAGTATGTTGTTGTTGTTTAGTCGTTAAGTCGTGTCCGACTCTTCGTGACCCCATGAACCATATTGCGCCAGGCCTTCCTGTCCTTCACTGCCTCCCTGAGTTTGCTCAGTTTCATGCTCATTGCTTCAGTGATGCTATCTAACCATCTCATCCTCTGCCGTCCTCTTCTCCTTTTGCCTTCAATAATCAAGAGTATAGAAAGCTTTAAATTAGTTCATGCTGACTGGCAGTAACTTCTTACCAACAACAACAACAATAACAACACACACACACACACACACACCTGCAGCTGGTACACCCAAGTTGGTTCAGCCATTGCTCTCACCCAGAGAAGGCTGATAGTTTTAAGATGTTGGTTTTTCTCTCCACTGAAAGAAATCCTTCTTTTGTCCTCTGGCCTCTAGTATCTAGCCCAGGGCTGACTCTTCTACCTTTTGGGATCCACCTAGATTCTCCCTACTAAATAGAGTCAGTAATTCATGTCTGGTGGCAGAGCGTATGGCCAATAACTGGGCCTTTCCACATTATATCCATGCTGGACAATGTCATCAACATATACTCATTACCATCACTCACCTAAGTGAAAATGAATTGGTGCAGCAACTTCCATTGTCTTCTTGCAAAAATGCAAGATTAGATCTATGTACATACTGACAGATGGTGTATGGTAGTAATTAAGAATTGGACTAGGGGCTGGGAAATGCAGAATCAGGTCCACCCTCAGTCACTGGAGTTCTTAGTGTGGCTTTAATCCAGTTCTTTCTCAATCAAACATATCCTCCTGGGAGATTATTGCTATGGATTAAAAAAAATGAAAGAGTGTATGCTTCTGGAGAAAAGATGGGTTACAAATCCAAAAAATAAGGAGATAAATATCTGATTAAGGTTACAATCCTAGTGGGTGATCCTCAATACTGCTACCAGAATTACTTTTCTAAATGTCAGAGGACCTGGAATGCAGGCTGAGGTAATAACACACATATTCAAAACTCCATTAAAAATGGTTTGATCCTTTAAATATTTTTAGAACCGCTACAACCTAGTACATTCAATAAAACCCGGGCATTAAGATGGGATGATGATTATGGTGGTGGTGGTGGTGGTGGTGGTGGTGGTGGTGATGATGATGATGATGATGATGATGATGATGATGAAGAAGAAAATATTTTCAAGATGACCAAGCTCTGTTTGATCTATTTGTAACTTCACTGAGAGCAGATAACACAAACTCTTAACTTTTGTTCATTGCTGTATTGTAAGATTTGCTGAGTAGCATTTGGGGTCATGATCTTTGAAGAGCTAGCTTTAGAATAAAAAAAATGTTGTTTTTAAAATGTTAAGAAGAGGGTGATAACTATTAGAACAAAACTTAAAAAGGAAAAATCCATGCTTGGAATCATTGGGAAGGGCACTGAAAACCAAACCACCAACAAATTTCAACCTGTCTCATACACTCTTTCAAAGAAGATGCTGAGGGTCCCCAATGCACATGAGGTGAAGGGGTCAGGTGACTGACTGTTCTTCTTGTACTTGCCTCGTGAAATACAAGGACTCCCTAATCCTCTGGCCTTCAAGAAGCCACTTAACACCTTTTCATTTCCTAGGGAGTCTAGACACTAATGGTGACAGGAGTACCTTTAGTGAGTTTTTAAACCGGTGTATTATTTGTATTTTGCTTGTTGTTCATATTGTTGGGTTAAGATTAGACTCTTCCGGATGGGTTTGATCTTCTGAGTGGTGAAAAAGAAAGCCACCTATGCCACTTGTGGGCAGAACTGGCAAAGCTGATAAAAAATAAGTCTGAGCATTCCCATAGCGTCCTCAAAAAGTTCATTCTCATGCCTTTGTAAAGCAAAGACCTTTCTACAGTCAAGCACAGGACAGACTAGACCAGTCATGTGGTTCTCCTGCTCTTCTACATAAACAAGTCTTGTGGCAGCATGATCTCAATGTTATAGTCAATGCATTCATCCAGAGAGCATCAATGCAACAAAACATATTTATTGTGGTTGAGACCCTGAGGCTTCATTTCAGTGCTCTGTCCTACAACTCGCCATGCACCACTAAAAATGACTGAAACTCAATTTGTATTCTTTTGTGTTTTCACTTGCCTATATGAAGGTTCTTGAGGATATCTGTTACTGAACTGCAGCCAGCCTGTCTCCTCTGCTCCATGAAATTGACAAGTTAACACACATGTTTCTATGCTTTACAAAAGCTACATTCTAAACAATGTTAAATCAAAGACAAACAAATTACAAGCCCAAACAATTATGATCCAGTCCAGATAACAAAGAAATACTTTGAAAATGGGTAATTTTGTATTTTCAACTCACTTAAATATTGCCTAGAGGAGTAAAGGGAATCTACTGCTGTCCTGTTCTTAAGCCCATTTATTTATGACTATGCTTTGTTGTAGGAACATTCATACATAAATACACAGAGATCATTTTGTTGTAAAAATGGTGTATTTTTAAAGGAAAAATAATATTCTAAATACATGTTATCATGTGCATACCTCGCTAGCCATTCCCTGATTATATATTTTTTAAAAAATAAGAAGAAACTAAGGATGCAATGGAAAAGTCAGCCCAAGAATGTGAAGCGTATCCCGGCAATATCCATGTTGATGCCAGACAGACGTCTGCCACAGCCCCACCACTTGATGTTTCCTTAATGTTGTCATTTGGAACATTCTGGGCTGAAAGATTCTTGACTTTTATCCTCTGGTCCAACAAGATAGTGCCACTGTACCAAAGCAGCAGCTTTTTAAGAAATACAACAGATTGAAAATGCTGCCTAGGAAAGGACATTTGAACACTGAGCTCGGATTAGGTGAAAAGATCTCACGTTCATTTAATTCAAGCCAAGTATGTATATTTGCAAAATGTATCCTTTGCCAAGGAAACTATGCAAAGGAAATTACTAAAATTAAATTAAGCACTGATAGTCTATGGTAGTGTCAGTATATGTATCACAGCAGGAAAGAAAGCAAACGCAGAACGCAGGCAGATTAATTATAGAATTGATCTAATGCAACAATGCAAAGCATAATTAATAATGTGCCATTTATTATGACAACTTGAAAACTGATACATGTCACCTTCTTCACAGTCAGTTGAACATCATGTCTAATCACATCTCTCTGAGTTAGAGCAAATAGAATGAATGAAAGCTTGCTTGTCCCTAAAACATTTTAAACTATAATTTCTTCATGGTTCATACTCATAACACTAATGGTCATCATATTTAACAGTGAAATTCCTGCAGGGAAGAACATTTCCCGATTTTATCATACAACGCCTGGAATAATAACCAGAGATAATATAACCTGGAGTAAAAAATATTGAAATCAATATTTTAAATGCTGAAAGGCATGTAGAATCCTCAAAAATGTGGAATAATAAATAGTATTCATTATAAAAGCAACATTGCTATATAGATTTGTCTATATGGGGACTGAATTTTGTACACAAATGCTTCACTGTTGCATATTTGTAAGGGTAAACAGATTAACTTCATTTTACGCAGTAAATCCTACTGATGTGCCAGGATCTCTATTCTACAAATACAGTGTTTTATCCAAAGTCCATAAAACATTAACAAGGCTGCTAGCAGCTATTCTAGTTGTACAGGAAATGACCTGTTGATTTCAAATTTGTTATATAGCCCAATCTGACCATTTTGGCTTTTGTACCTTGACCCCCTTTGTAGGATCAGGGAAAAGAAATGTGGATAAAGAAAAAGAGAGAAATATCAATGTTGTTTCCTGTGTGCAGCCCTGTTTCTCTTCCTCACCAGCCCCTAAAAAACCAAAAGTCAAAAAATCTTGTACGATCTTAATCATCATTTTGAAATCTCTTTCACATGAGAAATAATATATAGTAAGCTAAATACTAAATATTGTGTGTGTGTGTGTTTTTAAATGGGGTAGTCATGTTAAAACAGTGTCAAAACAGTATAGCTTGATATATTTGTTCCATGGTTCTGTACTTAAGTTGTCTTGTATGCATACTAATAAGTTTTCATTTCATTTCTGTGAGTTCATTTTCATAAATTTCGCTCACCTGAGTAAGTGTTTGAATGATAAGACCTGACATTCTTCTTTACTGCAAGATAATTATTCCAGTCAAGGATAATTGCCTGATGGTTTTCTGTGTACTTTTATGCTCTACAGACTACACCAGTGAAATGACAGATTTTGTTTTCTCCTCTGGCCTATGCTGGTTTTAACCGTGGAGATGTGTGTCTCTTCTGAACCGTCAAGAATAATATGTGTAATGGACATCCAATTAGTTCAGTTTGTGACCATCAGATATTTAAATATATAATTTGCCATAGTTAGTTTGCAGTTGTTGCCATGTGTCCTCTGTACACCCTTGTAAGAAGGCCTTTAAATGTGCACTGAGGGAGAAAAAGAGGGAGAGAGAGACACACAGAGGTATAAAAGGCCTTTTTCAAAGGCAGGGCAAACACACAGCAAAGTGATGTGTTGTTTTATTGATTGATTATGGGACATCAAGTTGGTGTCGACTCTTAGTGACCACATAGATAGATTTTCTCTGTGACAATCTGTCCCTAACCTGTTCTTTCAGTGTACTCATCACCACTGTGACTGAGTCCATCCACCTTGCTGCTGGTCATCCTCTTCTCCTAGTTCCTTCCACCTTTCCCAGCATTAAAGCCTTCTCCAGAGAGCTGGGTCATTGCATAATGTGTCCAAAGTAGGATAATTTGAGCCTGGTCATTTGTGCCTTGAGTGAGAACTCTGGGTTGATTTGTTTGATGATCCATTGGATTGTTTTCTTGGCTGTCCATGGAATACTCAGGAGTCTTCTCCAATACCAAAGTTCAAAAACATCAATATTCTTCCTATCCTGCACTATTTTGATCTTAAAGTAATGCAAGGCACTATAACAAAGTGAGAAATAACTGCTTCCAGTGTTGGGGAAATTAGTAAGCTGGTGTTTTAAATTTACCATTATATGCACACTTGTTAAATAGAAACTTTCTTATAAACCACAGTGCACAACGGTGGGCGACTGAAATCTACATTTCACATCGGAGGTTTGATGATTTAAGGAGTTTTTCCTTAGGATTTAGAGATAAGTTTAAACCAAACCTAAGAAAGTCTATTTGAGAGCTTAGTCATATTTTTTTTAGGTTTCTGCCTCAAAATGGAAGAAAAATATGCCACCAGTTTTTAGTAACCATGGCCAAAGGTGGCACAAAGGACTGCAAAAAGGCCACTAGAGAGTCCCTTGCAGTCCTGAGACTTCAGATTGGCCACCTCTGCCCTTAAGCATAGATCAGCACAGGATTTCTAACAGAGAAATAGTAACCCCAGGGCATTATTGTCTTCTAAATAAGGAGGACTAGGAGACACTACAGAAATAGGCAGGAGTTAATATACTGTATCCAACAGTATATACAGGTAGTCCTCGTTTAGCAACTATTTGCAATTATGACAGTGATAAAAAAGTAACTTTGCGGCCAATCCTTCACAGGTCTGTAAAGCAAAGGAAAACTGAAATAAGATCATAAGCACAGTTGCGGTTTCACTTAGCGACTGCTTTGCTAAACAACCAAGTGGCTGGTCCCAATTGTGGTCACTAAATGAGGACTACTTGTATCAGGAAGGCAGAATTCTGGTGAATATGGTAAGCTGCTGGTAAACCAGCAATTACAGTTTTAGAAAAGAAAGAAGAAAATGTAAATCATAACAGTTATAATTCATTCTTCTAAAATAAAGGAAACAAACATGGAAGTTATTTTCAGGTTGATCATAATTACTTGGGAAAACACAGCCATCCCAGGCTACCCTCATTCTTGGGTATGAGCTCAGAATAGATCCTTAAAATTGGGTCTTAATATTTCTCCTAAAATATATTCTGACTTAAGGAGACATTTGAATCCAACATGGAAAAAGTACAACTGGGGTGTCTCTCTAACACCTCCTTCATGCAAATGCCTATTTTCCCAGGACCCAGGCTGTATGAGGCTCAGAAAAAGCATGGCTTCTTTAAAGAGCCACTGATTTTTACAGTAAGCACATCCATGCTAGATCTGAAGTGCTGTTCCATTTTGGATCTTATTCCATTGACCACCTGCAATAAATCTACAGTATTACGGTATTACATACCCAAGACCTATACAGCACTTGAGATTCTATTCCATAAAGGTGCCTTGGAGAGTATGAGGACATGGGCAGAGCATCTCTTTGCAACTCTTCAAAGCAACTAAGTGTTTTCCTGGGATTGCATGTAGTCATGCTATTTCAGTTTTGCTACTAGCTGTAATCAAGACAGTTAATGCTTCCCCTTGTTCTATGAGCATTGAGCTCACGACAATAATAGAATGTATGAGCCTTGAGAATATTGCCTGTTCCTTCTTGTGCTTCTGATGCATACACTCCCGCATATTTAGTCAATCTCTTTCCTTCTCGATACTGAGGCCACAAACCTCTGAAGTCAGTTCAAATGGTTATCTGCAGTCTCTCCATAATGCTCTTGAAGGTCAAATTCATTCCAGCTTGTGACTGACTTTGCACACTTAACTCTAGTGGGCTCACTTCCAGGCATACAGCTATGCTCTGAAGAAGCTTCTAACAAATACAAGAGGCAATATTGCTTTCTAGATATAAGCAGGTTTTTAATACATATGAGCGGTACAAAGACAATCGCCAGTTGCTTTGATATGAAGGAAATGTACACTTTATATAAATGTGTGTAACAGGTGTGTTACTGAATATATTGGGCCCACTTCTAATGTCTCCATGGTAATTCTCCTTGTCCCTAACCTTATTAGATTGAGCAGCAAGGTCCAAACAGAGCAGTGTGTTGCATTCATTTGAATCCCTCATATTTTAAAATATTATCTCCTTAGCTTAAACTGACTTCCCATTCAGTAACAATCAGAAGGGAGGGAGTTAAACAAACTCCAAAAACATTGGTAGCACATTTTTTTAAATTGTGTCATACTGCTATAATACATATTTGATTTGGGGGGAGATGTTTTTAAACACCAATCTATACTACTTAAAATGGCTAGAGGAAATTAAGGTGTTCCCCATAAGGAAGTGATAATTAAGTGATAGAAATCTCCTGATTTGTGACACTAATAAGGAAGGGGAAGCCATTGAGGTAAAATCACTACACCTACAAGAATGTAAGGAAGATTAATGCACAGCCTATAAGTTCCAACTGTGGTCCACACCCATCCTTTGGAAGAATATATTATTAATTATTAATGTATTTTCCACCAAATGCATGAATCTGTTGGGGAAAGTATGAGCCAATTGGTCTGCAGGGGAATGAGGGTGGGGGTGACAAATGACAAACAAGTGTTGTGCCATCATGAAGCAATTGTGCCCCTTTTGCATGTGTGTCATGATGCTGTATGCATGTACAAAAGGGGTGGAGTTTATGTTGTAATAGTGCAACACTAGTTCCACCATTTTGACAAAAGCACTGGCCATCCCAGTGATTTAGACCCTTTTCAGTCTGGGTTCAGACCAAGGTACAGCACTGGGATAGCAGTGGTCATGCTTGCAGATGACCTCTGGTGGGCTCGGGACAAGGGTGGTGCAACTGTCCTGACCTTCCTGGATTTCTCAGCAGCTTTCAATACCATCAACAATGCTATCCTTCTGAGCTGGCTTTGAGGACTGGGACTGTATTACCTTTAAATCCCTACATGACATGGGACCAGGTTATTTACAGGACTACCTTTCCCTGTGGGTATCTGCCTGTCCCACTAGATTGGATAGGGTAGGCACACCCCAGCTCCTTTCCCTGAAATGTTGCCATCTAGTGGGACCTAGGAAGTGTACCTTTTCTGTGGCTGCTCCTACCTTATGGAATACCCTCCCCTGGAGATTCAGCAGGCTCCCACCCTTGCCCTGCCAATTTTAGTGGGAGTATGGTTTCCTCCTTGGAGGTTCCTTGATTAGGGAATTGTTCTCTACTTGATTGTTTGTCTGGTGTTGACCCTGCTTATTTGAGTGTTGACTGCTGGAGGGGATGTGTTCTAATCTTTTTGTTACCTTCCTAGTTTTTTAAATGTCTCTTTTGAATAGTGTATAAATGTGGTTTATTTCTATATGTCTATTGGGGCTGATTTGTCTGAATGCCAAGCTACCAGGAATTCCCTAGCATTTTTGGATTTGGCTTGGTCTAAGATGCTAATAGTTTCCCAGCTGAAACTGTGGTTGAGTCTGTCCATGTGTTGTGAGATTAAGAAGTTTCCATTGTGTCTTCTGACTACTAGTTGAGGTTCATAGATGCAATCTGCTAGTCTTCTGCCCGCGTGTCCTACATAGTGGCTGTTGCAGTTCTTGCACTGAATGTTGTAGATGACTCCTGTTTTTTTCTTCTTTGCCTACTGTGTGTTTTGTTTGCTTAAGGTGCTTTGGAGGGCTTTAGCTGGTTTGCTGTGCTACGGTGATGCTGTGTAGTTGTAGTAGTCTCTTGGTTATTTCTGAGATGTTTTGGATGTATGGGAGCATTATCCTTTTCTTTAGTTGTACTGGCTGTGCTGTAGTGGATTGTGTGGTCAGGCACTTTAAATAAAGTTCTATGGATATCCATTTTGTTGGAAAATGTTGTATAGGTGGCTTATATCTTGTCTTATGTTAGAATGCAGTTGCTGTTGTTCTGATGTTTCACTGTCAGTTTTGAAAAAGTAATTATGGATAGAGATTAGTATTTACACAGTTCCACACATACCGATCATCCAGAGCATCTGCCCACATTATAAAGAAGAGTTTTACCTTACTTCGACAGCTGTGAATTTTGATTAGATGGTGACAGCATTTCAAACTTCCCCTTACAATGTTGGTGGATGCCACAGCTCTGCTGCTTAAGTTATACTCACACGTGGTGAACAGGCATTTGCATGAAGCCTACCTTTTAAGCATGCACAGAATAATAAGGAAGATGTTAAGGAAGTTTTGTCATTATAACTGTCAAACAGAAAAAGCCACACCAAAAATCTATTGAAAGAAATAAGTAGGATATTAACCATGGCCCAAAAATGTGTGTGTAATTTGCACTCACTAAAACTGAGAACAAATATTTTGACAGAAAGTATCAAAACAATTACTTTCTTCGAACACCTCAAACAGACACCTTTAGCTTCCAACTTTATTTTAAGACTGTCTGGAAATATTTTGAAAAGGATACATTTTTCCAACATTTACTTGAGATTCCCATGGTGAAACATAATAGACTGCTATGGTGATACCTATTTTCTGGTCAGAATATTTGTAGGTGGGTAGGATGTGGCTGCCCAAGATGATATTGCAGCCCTTGAACATATTAAATCCTTGAAGTGGCTGGTTCAACATAAATCAGCCTCCCAGTTAGAAGAGTATTTAACAACTTATACGCCTCAACATCTTGGAAAAAATTTTTCTAGAGCTCATTTTGAACAATTAGATTCCACGGTAAGATATGGGAGATTTCATGGAGTTCCATTGGAAGAAAGATTGCGTAGCTATGGTGCACCAGCTGTTGAAGACGTGGCACATATCCTCTTTGATTGCAAATTATATTCTGCAGAAAGGACTGTTTACCTAGATTCTTATTTAAAAACTAAAAAATACTGGGGGACCCAGGAGAAACTGTCTTACTTTTTGCAAGGAACAAACCTGCATATCACTAGTAAGACAGCACTCTTTATATCAAAGGCTATTTTGAAGAGGACAAACTATCTAGATCAGATTGGAGTTAATTGTAGGGGTGATGACTTATTATGAATATGTCCTACTGTTTTCTTTGTATTTACTTATATACTTATATCAATTTTATACTTTTGATATGGTCAGACTAAATCAATAAAGTTTCTATTCTATACCATTCTGTAAGTGGGTATGTTCTACATACATGGATTTGATTAATTTTTATGAAGAAGCTAAATTGTCTTGATAGATTCAATACTATCAAAGCCACAGTGGATGCCTTCATTGAGTGCATCCTTCAAGATTTTTTTTAAAGTTCTTTAACTATCCATCAATGATACCTTGTACATCTGAGTACTGCTGAGGTTTGTGATTCTGTCATATGGTATTTGCGAAGATAATCAATTTTGTCAATGAGAAACAGCAATTATATCTATGCATCTAAATGTTTAGTTGTTGACTAAAGTAAAGATGTTGAGGTATTATGTCCCTAGGAAGTAGTTAATTATATATTTTTTACTTTTTAAAAACATATTTTCTCAGTCATATCACCTCTTTTCTAATGCTGATTTACTCATGGACATGTTGTTTTTAAGATGCTGCCTCAGCTCATAGGAAGTATAGGTAGTCCTCATTTAGTGACCACAATTAGGACCACAACCTGGTTGTTAAGTAAGGAGTAAAACCATGACTGTGCTTATGATCTTACCTCAGATTTCCTTTGCTTTACAGTCCTGCAGAGGTCGTAAATGCAAGGATTGGTTACAAAGTTACTTTTTCATCACTGTCATAACAGTGAATAGTCACTGTACAAGGCAGCCACTAAAGGAGAACTACTTGTAATATCATAAAAACCTTTTTAGACAGACTCCTATGTTCCACAGTTCCATTATCACAAAAGGTAACTGTATTTGCCAGTCAGATATTATTTTCATTTTATCACCTTGTTAGTAAATTGAATCAGTTGTGCCGATTCAAGCTCACCTTCTTGAAGCTATTTCATGAAGCAGCAAAGCCACCTTAATTGTAAGAGCGAAGAGATGACGTGACTTCACTTTTCTCTGCAGTTTCCTCCATCACTTTCAAAAGCCAGAAATACTTCTGCTCAGTTTCTTCCATCTTTTGCAACTGTCAGAGGAGGCAAAGAGACTAAAGGCAATGCAAAGCATCACATCAAGGCCAATCATGTAACCTCCGTAAGGTGAATCATATCACCTGCATGGCATAAATACCTCATCCAAGCAAATTAAAGCTGCTTTCCATAGGTACAGGAATTACAGCAAACTGACATAACTCTGAGAACTGGAATGAATACATTTTTAAACTTTTGTTCATATTAAAATGATAGTTCCTGGAATGGAAATCACATTTGTAGATTAATTGAGAGGAGTTAGTTCCAACAGTGTTTCCTAAATATGTCCTCTCGATGTTTATGAGATCAAGACATCTGAAGGGCCCCAGATTGAAAAAAGATGGGCTACTGCAATTTTGTCCATTCAGGAAACAGGAAGGAAGGAAGGAAGGAAGGAAGGAAGGAAGGAAGGAAGGAAGGAAGGAAGGAAGGAAGGAAGGAAGGAAGGAAGGAAGGAAGGAAGGAAGGAAGGAAGAGTTTTAGTAAGGATGCTGAATCCATGCTGCAAAACTCCAGATTATATGGCTGCAAAGAGATACAGGAAATGCTAACCTTTTGCTATCATCTACTGGTTGTTCAGATCTGGTAGCCCAAACTTTAAAATAAAAATGCAAGAGATCTCCATAACGCCTTGGAAACATGTAGCCAACAAATGTGTTTGATGTCTTCTTGTACTGCCTTCTTGTAACTTCAGGTTAGAATGAACCTTGGCAGAACAAAGGATGCATACTGGATGGAAAATGACAAGACACAGATTTTATTACTGTTTACTGACACTATATCATGATTACATTAGGTTAGACTTCCACCATTTATTTATTTATTTAATATATTTGAATGGCACTACAGTCAGAAACAACTCCTGACAGCTCACATAGAAAAATACAATAGAAAGCAAACCCCATACAAAAATAAAAACACAACAGCATGACAAGAAAAGAATAAAAGATGGCCACCACAACTCAAATCAGAGAAGCTCTCTGAAAAAGCTCAAAGAAAACCAGGAAAGAGAGACCCAGCCTGATCTTCACAGGGAGGCTCTTCCACAATATTTGTGCTGCAGCAGAAAAGCAGTGCCTCCTTCTCTCAGCCCCATCCTCCACCCCCTCCCCTCCAACTTTCCGAAAGTGTGAGATCTCCAGCAGTTTCTCCATGCTAGATTTATCAGCTGGGTCAAAGCTGGCTGGAGAAGGTGGCCCTGAAGGAATAACTTCATGTCTGATTGCCCTGATCATGCACTTATAATCAAGCAAAATAAACTGCTCATAGGGCAGGACAATACACATTTTACATACCCCCCCCTAGTTTGGCCTTTAGAATTGTTTCTGTTTTAATCTGCTTACCAAACATACAACTGTAGAACAGTACGAGTAATATTTGTATTATTGCTATTCATCATTAGGCTGCAGTCATATATATAATTTTAATGGAATATTTTCATGAATATTCAGATATAAAATTTAATTTCGGGTATCCTAGGACCGTGAAATATACAAATAGTTTCAAAGAGCTTTCACTGTAATCATGCTGGAAATATACCATCTGTTTCTTTTCTTTCTTTTTTTTAATAATGTTATAGAAAGTGTATCCAATATAATATTTCTAAATATTTCCCACAAATTTAGCTTTATGAGATAATGTATTTCAGCAGATGTTGATGGATGTTGACTTCCATTAAAACACACATTCTCTCAGAATTAGCCTGTTGTGTACATCATCTATGTTTCTGTAGAGATTTTGAAGCAAACATTTTCTCTTGTGTTTGCATAATGCTTAGTAGTTATAGTACTTTATGATAATGTTCTGCAGCAACTAAAGAGCTGAGGACAACAAAAACAGTAGACTGTGTTCATTGATTGTATTTTACAATACTAAACCTAATCAAAAGAAGCAGAGTGTAACAATAAGTCATTGACAAGACTAAGAATTATAGATGCATTTTTATTTGATGTGGTAAATATGAAAAAATAGATGTTCATAATACTTTGTCTTATTTGATTTTGCCTTATCATTGTTATTGTTGACTTCTTTTAAAAATTATATATTTCACTTTGAGAGCCCAGTGAGTAAAGAACAGATTTTAAAAGACTCTTAATGAATACATCTTCTAAAATGATCTCTAGAGGATTTTGTTAATACTTTCTAGACAAACTTTCTTATTTGGGAATGAAATAGATCACTCCTCAGGATATGAACTCTGAAAGTAATAATCAAGGAGTTGCAGTTTCCTCCCCTGAATCATGGAACCAAACTTTAATATTCTTCATCCTTTCTCTCTGCAATTTACTGCAGCTCTGAGCAATTTCTGTCAGTGGTTGGTTTTCTTTATCTTTTGAAGTTTTTCTGTACAATTCACATCTCCCCCAAAACAGGCCACCAAAGTGGTACATTACAGAAGTTAACACAAGCTGTTCATTTCCAAGTATAGCATAGCAGTTTTTAAAAACTTCACAATGCTGCCAAAAGTTTATGTATACTTGTTATATTTCAAGGAGAAGGAGACATATCCTTGTTTACCTTAAATCTGATGTCAGCAAACATTCAATATACCTGTCAACATTTTTGATAACCAACCAAATTACCCATGAAATCAATGAATAGCTGTTCAACCACTTTCTTTTCTTTTACTTCTCTTCCTCCTCCTGTCAAAGATGACACTCTTGCAAATGTAACTCTGCAGTTTATTTACCACCAGCATCTACATAGAAATAAGGCATCAACCATAAAAGTATTTAGGTATATAATGTCTTGCTTGACAGGTCATCTGTCTCATTCTTTGACTACCCAAGGTTCTCAGGGAAAATTAATGCCAGAGATCTAGAGAAGATCCAAATTGGAAAAGTCCACTAAAGGTATTGTAGATGAGTCATGTGTGATAGGCAGGGTCCAGAACTGTGAATAAAGAGGTAAAAACTCTCCCATCGTAGCCTTTTTAATGTAAAGGCACATTCTGAAACCTGAGAAAGTATTTGGGCACCATCTTAAAATAGCTACCATAAGAATCTGGACAACAAAATGGCTGCTATGAGGGCAGAGATGTCAGGTGGAGAAAACAGCATACTTGCATGTGGTTTGATGAGCTACTGCCTGACTATTTAAGAGGATGTAGTCTTCCAAGGCAGCCATTTGTTTGCTGTATATTTGCTGCCAACTCCTTTCTAGGTTGTCTTGAAGGAAACCTAAGAGTTCTGGAACTTAAGCTGATTTGGACTCCACATGCATCCTCCTCCACCTTTTTCAGGAGGTCTGAAAAGTCATCTGGTACATCTTTGTGTGGGCTGTTCATCTGGGGGAGAAGAGGCTTTCAGTTGCTGATCTTAAGAAGACAACGATCTAATAGTTATTTCTGATCAGTTTCTCCAGTTCTCTGCATTTTTAAGAACAGTGAACAAGATAGAGAGCATTCTGGGGGAAAGCTCTTCTGCAGGCAAACTCGCTATGGCACCTATTTCCAGTAGGTGGGTGACAGCTCACAGATATCTTTGTTACTGAAGTTGTTTGTTCTTGGAGACTGGTGATGGGAGAAGCTCACTTCCTGGTTTCTCTGAGAACTCTAGGGTATCCCTAAATCTAACCATCTCCCTCTCCCATCTCTCCGAGGAGCTTGCTTCCAATAGAAGAAGGAGATAGTTAGAATTAGGCATGTCCTAGAATATCTGCAGTCAGTAACCTACCAGGGACTGAGCATTAGGGAGCACTGATGCCACTGAATACCTTCATCTTCCCAAAGCTCTCTTTCGGATGCTCACTTAGTCTCTTATTTAGTATCTGGCCACAATAGTGGCTGAGGACAGCTCAATATTATTTCTTCTCCAATAGGTTCAGTAAATCTGCCACTCTTCTACAGCCTGACTTCAACTTTATTTCTTTTTCCCCTTCTTTTTTTAAATTGGCTCCAGAATACTATTGCTCTCCTCAAGAAGAGGAGATGGGGGAGGGGGGTGTCTATCTGAAGGTAAGAAGGACATTCTAGTTTTGCCCTGCCTTCTTGCTGGGAGAGGAAGTGACTCTATTCTGTTAGTTCTTTTGATCCCTAGTCTGAGGCCAAACCATAATTAAAGCCTCACACAGATCACAAGATGCAGAAAGTTCAACTAGTCCAAATCTTTCATTTAAGAAATCATCATCTGCTCACTTAACTTTCCAGACCTATTTACAGAGTACATAACTCTGCATGCCACAAATGGAGAAGATGCTTGCAGAGCAAATAAATGCTCAATTAGTATCAAATTATAATGCAGTGAGATACTGTTTATGAATTCAGGGTAGTAAAGGCTTTACTCAGAAGGAAAACATGCATACACAGTAAAAAGGAAACATCTAGCTTCCATAAGAAGCACGCTTTCCAAACGGCCCCTGGCCTCAGGATTTTTTTAGAAAAGGGAAAACAGGTCTACACCTACTGCCTATCTTGTTAATACAGCTTCTTTTAAACATCTCAGGGCTTTCATTTTGGCAAGATTGGACATTCTTCCCTTGGCAAGGTTATTCCATAGATTTCATAACATACCAATTTCACAGCACCTCTGCCATTGTGGGTCGGGCACTGTGGAAGCCCACTCATATAATGCTTGGCTGTTCCCTTTGTAGATATTGGCAGGTCCTGCTGGTTTATTCTACTCTTTGGAAAATTCCAGGCAGGGAACCCAATTACTATCTATATTATCTATTAACTGATGGCTATTCCAATATCACCTGTAGAGGTACTAAATTTTGTGTCTCTGTGTGTGCCATTTTCTGCTCCTTGGGCTGCAAAATATTATTGTAAAGTTTAATCATTTGAGGTTTCGGGGAGGGGGCATTGGAACTATGTTTAATTTTTGTTGTAAGCTGGTAGTAAGCTGACTATAATAATTATTGTCATTGTAACGAAAACCATGCTGGTGATGGTGGTGGTGGTGGTGGTGATGATGATGATGATGATGATGATATCTAACAAATGGTGTTAGAATTTTGGGGAGAAAAATGGTTGCCATGTTGGAAGCTGGGGAAAAGGAACAGGAATTTTCCAGACACACACAGAGAGCTTTTCTCTATTTACAGTGATATTTTATACAGTCTGTTATATGTCAAAGCCACTGTCCTGGATGAAACCCAGAGCAACCAGGAGTACATCAGTAAGATGGAACCCAAAGATGAGCTACTGAGAGAAAGCCTGAGGCGGCAGCAGACATGGGAGGAAGTTCGAGTGGAAGAAGTTCAAGTGAGGCAAGACAAGCCCCCGCGTGGGATGTACCATTGACAGATAGCTGAGGTGGCTGACATTGGGAAGTCCTGCCAGTGGCTGGAAAGGGCTGAACTAAAAGACAGCACTGAGGCACTGATCATAGCAGCACAAGAACAGGCACTAAGCACCAGATCCACAGAAGCAGGGATCTACCACACTAGACAGGACCCAAGGTGCAGACTGTGTAGAGAGGCATCAGAGGCAATCCAACACATAGTGGCAGGGTGTAAGATGCAGTCAGGAACAGTATACACTGAATGGCACAACCAAGTAGCTGGCATTGTGTACAGGAACATCTGCACAGTGTATGGGCTAGACCCTTCCAAGTCCAAATGGAAGATTCCACAGAAGGTCATGGAGAATAAAAGGGCTAAGATCCTGTGGGACTTCCAGATCCAGACAGACAGGCAGGTACTGACCAGTCAACCAAACATCGTGGTAGTAGACAAGGAACAGAAGACAGTGGTGGTGATAGATGTAGCAGTGCCAAGTGACAGCAACCTCAGGAAGAAGGAGTATGAGAAGCTGGAGAAGTACCAGGGCCTGAAGGAGGAAATAGAGAGGATGTGGAAAGTAAAGGCCAAAGTGGTCCCAGTGGTGGTAGGAGCACTTGGGGCTGTAACTCCTAAGCTGGGAGGGTGGCTCCAACAGATCCCAAGAAGAACATCAGAGCTCTCTGTCCAGAAGAGTGCAATGCTAGGAACAGCTAAGATACTGCACAGAACCCTGAAACTCCCAGACCTCTGGTAGAAGACCTGAGATTGAGGAAGACACATACTACCCATAGGGGTGAGAGGGGATTTTGTATGTGTGTGTGTATATACACGCACACGCATACACATACACATACACATATACACACACTGTATATATATATATATATGTGTGTTTTAACTTAACAAACTATACATGTACAGTTCTATACAATTTCAAGTAGAGCTTTTTACAGTCCCTTATCTGTTTCGTTTTCTCCCATCCTCTCTCAAACAGCTTCTTTCTGTGCTTTTGGCCTCATTCTATCCTAGGGAGAAAAATAACTATTTTTCTGGCCTTCCTCATTCCAGCATCTCTGTCAAGCTGTCTTTGCTGACCTATGCTGTGTTTGCTTTTCCACCATCAATGCACTCAGTAGAACTCTCTTGCACATCCTGTTTGTTCCTTCAGGGTCTCCAACTGCAGATTCCTCCTCCTTGATGCACAGAGTATTGCCAGTCCAGGCTGCAGATAAAACAGTCCAGGAATGCCCACCAAGCTTCTCCTCCATTGCTTAATGCTTTTGCCCTTTTAGATGTTTACAGTTATAAAGCAAGAGTTCTAATTAGACATGAAGTTTCTCAGTGTCAACATGACACTCAGTCTGCTTTTGGTCAGGTAACCTCGAGGCCATGCCATCATCCAAAGTCCATCAGGGCAGCTCACCCTGCCCCATGCCATTCTATCAGCACCCAAAGATGAGCTGCTAAGAGAATGCCTGAGGCAGCAGCAGACATGGGAGGAAGTTCGAGTGGAAGAAGTTCAAGTGAGGCAAGACAAGCCCCCGCGTGGGATGTACCATTGACAGATACCTGAGGTGGCTGACGTTGGGAAATCCTACCAGTGGCTGGAAGGGGCTGAACTAAAAGTCAGCACTGAGGCACTGATCATAATAGCAAACACAAGACAAAACTAAGAAAACATGCTCTTGAATACTCAAAGTACTGTAGACTTTCCTGAGTATTAAACTCGGTTTATAAAGCCAGGGGGAGAAACTGGAATGTGAGCTATTTTGTACTGGTACTGCAATAAGACACCACGCTGCAAGGGCTGCTGTGCTAGTAGAAGGAACATTGGCAAGGATAGGATTCTTACTGTTTGAGGACCTTGTCTCAATTAGTGATAGTGTGAGTAGGGAACAAAGGATCACCTGCTACTTGCAGATGGCTACAGCCATCTCCTAAAATGTAATATCTCTTCAAGCTGAGCCCTACTCCTGGTGACTTCATGGACTCAACCGTACAATTTGGCTGGCAACAGTATAGAAATGGTTTGTCACTGTCTACTTCTGGATGTATTTTTGTTTGTTTGTTTTTCTATTATAGCCAAAAAAAGTTGTTTTTATATTTTTCAGGCTAATCTATCCCTGTACTGACCAAATCTGATCCTGCTTAACTTTTGAGCCCAGACAATTTTGGGCGGGTACTACCACCTATTAAGGCTCTCAGACTGGCAGAATCTGACTCTCATATGTAATACATTTTGAAAAGAGATTATCTTTTATATAATAACTGTGCTGATGATAACCTTTCCAGAAGTAATTACCTGACAAATAAAAGCATAGATAATCTTATCATGGACTAGCTCTTAAAGAAGAATGGGGAACATGTAGTAGGAAGTTTAAATAAGAAATCCCACCCCTTAATGGGCAGTTAATCTCTATGAGGGGTTGTATTCAGAAAAGAACAATCTGCACTACTAGCTAAGAATTTCAGTTTACAGTATAATAAGTATGTTGTCCTGAGCATAAATCTATATGTAACTAGAAAAAGGGTTTCTTCACCTTTTTACTAGTAAGCCCTATCATCTCTGGTTGTGAACATTTTTTTTTTAACCTGCAAAGATCTGGGGAATTTCCCAATTCATAGGAAAGACAAAATTTTCACAATGCTGGAAGAACTATCCTGGAAATTCCTATAAGGAAACAGGCTTCTATAGTGCTGTTCCAGATGTTTTAGAATTCATCAATCTGTTTGCCTCTTTGTTTCAGTTCACTGGCACTGACAGAAGAGGGGCTGTCACAAAGCTAAGAGGGAGCTGAAGGCAATGAACTGTGTTTGGGGAAGCCGTAATCTTTCATTTGTTAGATTCCTTTCAAGATAGTCAACTCAACACAAACAGGAATAACAACAGTAACAAAACAAAAATGAACCTCCCTCCCTCCCTCCCTCCCCCATGGTTTTAGAGGCTTTGCACAGTATATCCATCATCAATGGATGTATTTCTTTCCTTTACTATCTCCAACCCATTGACATCTTGGAACATTCCAAGCACAGGGGTACAAAATTTTCTTGGACAAAAAGTAAAATTGATTTAATCCAAGGTAAATTTTAAAATTAAATGTCATTAAAAACAGTTAATATGATTGCTGTCAATATGTATTTAAAAAGTTTCCCTTTCGATCACATTAGAGTTCATAAGAACTCCTAGAACAATTCCAGAGATCTACCTACAACTTTCAGGACCACACAGAAACTTGGGATTTAACAGATGTTACTTAATCTGCACTGCTGTTGCTTAGGTGTGACAACATGTGTACTCTCTTCTAGTGGAAGAACGGGACATAAATAAAACTAAGAATCATAAAAGACAGCCAAGTGACATTCTTGAGGCACGTAAGAAAGCAATAGAATCAGTTTAAAAAGCAGGTGCGTGTTGTGTAACACCTAATTTATAGCTCACTTTATGAACTCAAGTACTGTACTTTTTATAATCCTGATAAATCTACAGTAGTCGTTGGCCTAATATTTAAGGAATACTAATAAGAATGTCAAGTGGCTTTTTTCTGTTTTTAGAGATACCATTAATATTAAATCATTAAATTTAGCCTGATTTGGGTTGAACGAATGATTTCACCTGTTTTGTCTCATGCTGCTCATAGCTCCTGCGTTTTTCTTTCGACCTTCAGCTTCTCTGTTCTTTGTTTAATGGAGAAGATTTTATTATTGTTGTTGTTGTTGTTGTTGTTGTTGTTGTTTGATCCCAACCAATCAGTGAATCTGATCACACCACAAAGCCAGTTGTATTTGTCTGTGTACTGATGCCAGGGAGAGTCCAGGACTAAGGGTTATACATCTAGAGTAGGGTCATAGTTTCAGGGATGACACAGTTCTCCTCTCCCTGGGGAAACAGAATTTGCTACAAATGTGATAAATACAAAAATAAACTTTCTTCTATATTAAACAATGGTGTGGCCTCTTCGTTTCTGTTAGCCTCTATACTTCTTATTCCTATATTTCAACTTTTGCTTTCACTCTACGATTCTATACTGTGTTTTATATTCTTATCTCTGTTCTTTTATGCCTATAGCTCTAACTTATACTAGGATTCAGACTACTCTATTTCCCCATATTCATTTATCCTGTCTTTTTCTGGCCCGTATCCGTGCCAGCCCGCTCAAGCCCGCTGTCCCCAGCGTGCTCAGCTTATGTGGCCTCGCAGCCCTTTGACTCTCGTTCTTGATTCCTGGGTTTACTTTTTCTATTATCTCAGTTTGGTAGCTTTACTTTACTGCTTATGTTCTTAACTCTAATCTATAGCTATAGCTTTGCTTTCTATATTCTCAGCCTACCAATTCATTATAAACTTTACTCCTAACCGACGTCTTTTTCTTTCTATTGCCTTCCCCTGATTCTTGTTATAAAACTAGTCTCTTCCACTCTTGCACTTCCCTGATCAGCCTGTACCAAAGTCACTTGGAGGTACTGCTTTCAGGAGCAGAATTGCTGTTCTTTTGTAGCCACTCACGAAAAGATTCATAGATATCGGTTAGTTTATTGATTAGTCATTTGACCATGTCAAGAAGCTACAAAAATGATACAAACCAAAAAGTAGAACACATTGATAATCTGTCGTTGCCCCTGCAGTTAAGCATAATCTGTTCTACGCGGTCCATCCTCTTCAGGATGGTCTTTGATGTAAAAGACATGGTCCTCCTAATAATATGCAAGTTTGTTTCCTGCAAAAAGTATTACAATTTATTCTGAGCATCCCAGGATTTCTTAAATTTTAAGAAAGAACCTAAACAATCAGACCTTGCTACAGAATACAGTTTATAATCAAACAGAATATGTGTGATATATCCACTCATTAATGTCAGCTATTCTCCTGGACTATTGGTGTGGCTTAACTGGCTGCTGGGTGATTGGTGTGGTAATCTGGGAACTCAGTAGCCTCTTGGGCTGGTCCAGTTTGCCTCTCCTGGCCTGGCACTGGGTTTTCTGGCCACCCTGTCTCTTCTGCTCACATCCTGGACCCTCCTCAGCTAATTGCCAGCATTCCCAGGGCCTCCATCAGATGACAGCCAGCCTTCTTGAGCCCTCCTCTGGATGAATGCCAACACTTCTGAGCATGAATTCCAGCACCAGGGAGCATTCCAAAACTTGCCAACAGCTGATCTATGTGAAGGAATCCAGCTGACATCTTCTTGGCTGTCCCATTGATGCAAGTGTGCTTTGCTGCTAAATTTGCAGCCCCCAACCTCCATCACTCTCTGAGATCTTCAGCTGTTTTGTCCAGTCTTCTGCCTTTTGCTTTCTTCTTTTATTTTCTGTCCTTCCTTCTTTTTTTGTGTACTTATTCAGCCCCTCTTCTTCCTTCTTCCAATGCCAATGCCCTTCCTTTTTCAGCCAAACCCCTTTTTTAAAGAGCTGGGTCTCCAAAAATGGAAGGGTGGGCTCTTAAAACTAGGGATGTGAGAGGAAACCACATGGGAATTCTTGTCACCATGGCCATCCTCTGACAAGAAAGGGCAGGCCTCTTATTCAGAAGTTTGCTTTTTTTTTTCTCTCACCCTTAAAGAACCAGAGAAGTATGAATATTCATCAGTCTGCAGAAAGGCTACAGTATAATCAACTCCACTTTTGTGCATTTATTAAAAGAAATCAAGCATGGAAGAGTGAGAAATAGTAAAATGTATATTTTACCAGCTAAAATGTATCAGGCTTAGTTACCAAAGCTTATCACAAGCCTTAAAATGTGATTGTGCTTCCAAAGCAATTCCCAGGGGGAGAGGGTTCAAAGAGGCAAGTGGTGGACACAGTGTTGTGATGCAGCCCTGTCCCTTTTGTATGTGCACCATTGCACACACATTTTTATGTATGTATGTATGTATGTATGTATGTATGTACGTATGTATTTAATCTGTTGATTTATTTGAGTTTAGTAGCCGCCCAACTCCAATGGACTCTGGGTGATGTACAAAACTAGAAAAAACATAAAAACAGATAAAATACAAAAGGGGCAGGGCTGCATCCACCATCTTCCTTGTTTTGACAAACACACATCATAGAATCAACTACCTGGAGGTCCACATTAGGCTCTGGCTTTTAGAGTGCGATCAGACATCCCAGTTTTTCTGGGTGCAGTCCCAGTTTTGAGGAAGATGCCCTGAACGCTGAACACATACTCCCCAAACCAGAAAAGGGTCTTGGTTTTCAAGAGTCCATCTTAACTGGTCTGCAGCTGCAGTGTGAGCAGCAAGAGGCTTTTGACAGCAGCAGGAAACGGGCACAAAACACAGCGCTAGAAACAAATTCCAACGTCTGGTCTGTCACGTTCTAGACAAGCACTAGATGTCAGCAAAGGGTTAGAGTTTTCAGTATCTCTGTGTGCCTTCTAGTGGTTGGTTGCAGTTTTGCAGCCCTGATGATGCCTGTGCAAGGGCTCAAGGGTATGGTGTAAGATTAAGAAATATGTGTATGTACGTAAGTTAATGTGCCTTGGTTTTACTCTTGGCATTCCGGTCACTCTAGGCTTCCTCTCTCTTTTTATAGTAATTTTATTAAACATACAATTTAAAAGATAAAAATTAATATAAACTAAGAAAAAGAAAAAATAGAAGGTGCAGAAAAGAAAAAAAATAGAAAAATAGAAAAAAAATAAGAATATAGTAAAGGAAAAGAAAAGAAATATATTAAAAAATGACTTCCCCCTTCATCACAAGTATACACAATTTTAGTAACGTATCATCTTCTCTTAAAATACAACTAATTATCTGCTCACATCTCATCTCTTATCTATAAGCAAAGCCTCATCATTCAGTCCTAATCAGCAAAAGTTCATTAAGGGTTACCAGAGAGAACAACATATCCATTTTAACCTTGATCAAATAAACCAACTTTATATTCCTTCCTTTTACTTTTAACAATCTTGATCTTTGGTCCCTTCAAATAATGTCCTAGAACTTGATTTCTTTTCATTTTTTCTTTGTCTCTTCTCACAAAATTCTTCAAAACTTTAGCAAGTCTCTTTCATAAATCCAATATAGGAAAAATATCCAGGTCGCTCTTTTGATTTATTTGTATGTCCCTTTTAATTATTAAGACATCAGCAGATTTCATTTGTATATCCAGTGTAACATATTTTTCCATATCATTCTTGTAGCCTGTCATTTTTAAATCCATTTTCAGATCAGTCTCAGCCTTGTCCAGTAAAGCTTGCTCCTCTTCCATAACACCTTTTAAATATAGTCAGTCTATAATGGCAGACACTCTTAAAATTAACTCCTGGGTCCATTGTTCACAAATATCCCTCAATACATCCAGTGTTAAAGTATTTTGCTTCATTCTGTATTAGTGAATCAAAGTTAAGTGTTCTTCTCCTTTAATTGTAATCTTTAGTTCCTTCTGGTTCCCTCCAGTGTTCAATCTTCAAAGGCCCAACCTATCATTTTTTAAAAAGAATTCAAAACAACAGCATTTTCCCATGGGAAGAATTCTTATAATTAATTTCAAAATCTTATCTGAAATCCATCTGGGTCTTTAGTCCATTTGTAACTTTCCAGAATCAAAGTTCTAATTACCATTTTGCTGTTTATTCCAAAAAAAAAGAATTTTATTTAAGTCCTTAAATTTGTATTTAAAATTTCTTTCGCTAAGGTTTGAAGGAAACTCACCTAGTGCTGTAAAAACTTGTCATTCCAAAGGTTCCTAATAGCTGAATAGCAGTTAATAAGCAATTTCCAAAAGTGATTAGAAAAGGAAGTATGTGAACCCTGTGTCCATAAAGGCCCTGACCGTGGTTTGGGCAAAGATGCTGTTCCCTCATCTCCCAGAGCTCTAAACCCACAAGAGACTGCTGCCTTGTGGTTTCCTCATGAGGAACAACTGTCTGGGGCACTTGTGGACAATCCCAAGTCCTCTCCCTGTCTGGAGAAGAATCCCAAAGAGCCAGTCCACTTGCCAGCTCTTCATTCCACCATGGTCATCAGCTCCGCTCTCAGTGGAGCCATCTTCAGTTTGTCATTTCTTTTCCAGAAGTCCAAAAATCTGGTCGCTTTAGGCTTAACACTTAGTCAGCCCCCAGAAGAATAATAGTTCAGCAAAGAGGATAAATTCTAAGAGGATGGGAAAAGCTTCCAAAAAGGAAAATTCAGATTGACAATTGGTTTCTTGAATGATCTGATCAGGTATCTTACATATGATTCCCATAGTATCTATTCAATAAAAAGTTGAGCCATAGGGAAATCATGGAATAAGGATTCAGGTAGATTTTTGCTAGGCCATGCCTAAGCCAACTGGACATATCAGGGTGTTCCCCCCGCACCCCCCCCCCTTCTTTCTTCTTTCTTTTTTCTTTTTAAGAGGAATTTTATAGCAAGTAGGAAGGAGAGTTTGCATCCATCACAAACCCAAATTCTTCACTATCCCTAGAAACATTTGCAAGCTGTCTAGGATGTTTTCTGAAAAATCACCATGGAAGGTACATTACATTAGCAATATACTAATATATTTTCTGGGAGGCATAAAATATTCATGAAACTCTTCTTCTTCCCCAGTTTGGTTTAGTGTTAATTAATATACACCCTGTGATGGCTCTGTACTAGAGTCCCCTGAGCAGTATACTTTCTGATTCAATGTTTTGTGGATTTTTCAGAAAGGTATTTGGTCTGCAAAGTTGCTGGATTATCTGTAAAGCCAACAAAAGACAGTTACTGCATGAAATGAAGGGAGCACTCCTGCATGCTAATGACTTCAATGTCATAACAACAATACAGGATAACACTACAGCTTGCCTTTGCAATAGAAACTAATTTTCTCTTTTGTACATATTCCAATAGAAAATTATGCCATGTGCCAGCCTGTAATCTGTTTTGGAATACCTGCATACAAGTTTAATAAACCTTTGTTTTAATTCATTCTGTTGTAATATCCTTAGGTATTGTACATCCTTATGTTCTTCATGATAAGACACATTAAATATTACCAGCTTTCTGTTTCTAAAAATATTACACCTTTACCAGATCAATCTTATCCATACTTATTTAACAGGAAGCACAACAGAATTCAGAGTGAGCAATTTCAAAAATAACTGCAAACATTTGTAGTGTAAAGCTAATAATAGTAATAATAATTTCATAGATCAGGTAGTCATAACTGAAAAGTTATATTCCTTAGATAAATATAATATTGATTTTGGTTATTAATTTTTACCAAGAAGGGAAAATTATGATTGAGATTAGTTTTATTAATAGATTTTACTAGCAACATATTAAAAACAATATGAACAATGAATGCCACATTATGATCTTCACATACTTGAGAACTGGAAAATGATAGAACTGGGGGCCAAGGAAGGATTGTTTATTTATTTAGTAATCACATTTCTAGGCTGCCCAACTCCAAATCATTCTTAGCAGTTTGACATGTACAAGAACTATGATAGTATGAACCACAGAACTCAATAGATAGTGTCACCCAGAGGGAACAACAGCCAAACTCTCTTTCCCACTAGCAGAGACAAAAACAGACAGATTACCTTATTACAAAAAGGGCCTGGGGAAAGAGCCATGTTTTAAATGCTCTTTTAAAGGCTGGTAAGCTTGGGGGGTCATATAGATCTCGGGGGGGATGCTGTATCAGTGGGCAGGTACAGTGACAGGGTAGGCCTGCTTCCTGGGTCCTGCTAGATGGCATTGCTTAATCAATAGGACCTGGAGTGAGTTAACTCCATCAGATCTTACAAAACAGGCAGAAACCACAGGAGTTAGAGGTCCTTCAAATAATTAGATCCTATGCCATTTAGGGCTTTAAAGATGATGACCAGCACCTTGAATTGCACCTGGAAGCCAACTGGTAACCAGCGCAGCTCACAAAACATTGACATGACGCACAGCTTGCCCATCATTGCTCTTGCCCCTGTATTCTAGACCAGCTATAGCTTCCAAATAGACTTTAAGGGCAGCCCCTTAAAGTTGGCATGGCGAAGCTATCAATGCATCATGCAATGAGGGGTTTGTCCTTCACTTGGTTATTCTACAGCCTGACATTTTGAGGTTGAAAGAGGGTAACCGGCCCAAGGTCCATGCCTAAGGGAAAACTAGAACCTGGGTCTCCCTGCTCCTAGTCCAGCACCATAACTACTACACTACACTGACACTCTAGACCAGTGCGTCTCAACCTCAGGAACTTCAAGATATGTGAACTTCAAGTTCTACAATTCCCCCAGTCAGCATGCTGGCTGGGGGAATTCTGGAAGTTGAAGTTCACGCATCTTAACATTGCTGAGGTTGAGAAACACTGCTCTAGACTTTTCTAAAATATATATGATTTAATCTAAAAGCCTGACTTTATTATTTACTTTGAAGTAAGAAGAGTAGAGTGGGAATCCTGAGTTGTGGTTTCTTTCACAAGGTGGATTTATCCTAGAGTAGTGACAGACAATGCCACAAACAAGTCTTGACAATCTGCTAACTGAAGGGGAAAAAAAAAACATGGCAGCATAGATCTGAATACAGAATGGGCCAATATTTATTTATGAATAGCCATAAACACAATCAAGGATTGGTATTCCATTACTTGCTTCCTCACTAAGTCTAATAGTTAAGCCTCCCCACCGCAGCCTAACCCTAAGTCTGTGCAGATCATTTGATGAGATGCTCGTTGAAGGTACAAAGCAGCTACTCAGAGAACGTGTCTTGGGGCTGTACCTTTAATGAGTGGTTGCACATCTTTATTTATATTTATTTATTTATATTTCAAATTTAGACACCGCCCATCTCATGAGGAAGTGACTTATTAAGTGACCTTAATAAGTGGAAATGCTTTGCTAGAGGGAAGCACTTTATCAAAAGATCTAAAGAGCCATCCCTGGTTTCTCCCCAACCTTATGCTCACCAGGTATGTTGGGAGGATGTCCCCCTGTCCTAAGGATAATCATGCATAGGTGGTTGTCACATCTTGCACTACAACTACATTCCCACATAGCACTAAGCTAGAATGTTTGAACTTTGGTTTGTTGAACAAATCATAATGGCTTGGTTTGAACAGAACCCTAAGCTATATTGGGCTTACATATCATGTTAAGCCAAAACCAAACCACATGTGGCTTAGAGCAGTATGTTAATTTAGTCTCTACCACTTCACAGGGCATCATTTCATTACATTCCTGAAAACTGACAAAACCAGCTGTTTCTGCCTAGGAGATTAGGTTCACTGTAGAGATATACAGAATGTTTCATGCACAATGAATGTTCCATGAACCCAAAAGTTAGTTTTGAGTGGTCCATACCCAAATGGAAACATTTATATTTTGCCTGTTTTGCTCCATATACAGAATAAATGGAGCTCTTTTGTTCTGCATGCAGATTGAAAAGTGATTGTTCTGAGCAGAAGTGTCTTGGCAAGAAGGAAGAAGTCAAGGCTTAGGAGTTTATTTGGTGATGATGTGTGCCTATGGCCCTAGTGGTGGTAGAAAAATAATAAAAGATGAAAGGGGGAGGAGCTAGCCTCTCGCATGGCCATTGTGACATCAGGGAGGCTCTGCATGCTACCAAGTATGCCACAGAGAGCCCATCCTCCTCTTTTTTGTAAAGAGGATAATGACTGAGGAGAGAGAAGGAGGACAAGGCACTGGGAAGGTGGGGGTGGGTTGGCACACCAGCCTTGCCCTATTCAGCCCATAAAAGCACTCAGGGATCCCTCTAGGTTTTGTTGCAGCCAAAACCAACAACAACAAAATATTCCAAGGTTTGTTGCTGCTGAACTATGGACAATCTGAAACAGTGTGGCAGATCTTCCACATGTGATGGTTTGTCTCAGATTCTAAGCAAAACCCATTTTCTATTTCCTACAGAAAATGTTCAACAATTGCCTGTGCCATGACATAATCTGCTGTGCAATATTAGCAGCATCCAGTGCTATGGAAGAAAAGCAGATGGACATATACACTGTCTCAGCTTCAGTGAGTATGCTTTAGATTTATGAGATGAGAGAAAGAATCTGACTGACATATACAGCATAATGTGTGACTTCAGACCAAAAAGGGCTGAGTCATAACCTGACTTGGCATAGCATGGTGTCTGAGCTCACTTATTATGCCTTAATGTTATGTGCAAACCAGGCCCTTGACCTGGCTAAACTTCAGCCAATTTAGAATCTTTATCCCCAGAGAGTACACCAACCATTAAAGAAAAGAGGATGCATCTCAACAATTGCATATAGGCTTATTGATTCAAAATTTAAGTACAATTTCTCCTTTAATATACTTCTCAGTTCCAGCTCAAACTGCTTAGAGATGTTCACGGTTGATCAACACAGCCTTCTCACTAAAGCAAACAGAAAGGTCCTCTTAGTTATACAGTTACCAGAAAGATATCCTGTTACTTCTCAGTCCCAAAGGTGTTCATACAGTCAGATCAACAGAGAAGAAGAGAAAGCAAAAGACACTAAGCCAAGCATAACTGAATTAAGTTGAACTGAACAAAAGATGCATTAACTAAGTCTACTCCGATGATGATGATGATGATGATGATGATGATGATGGGGATATGCCTGACTCCCAACAACTCACTTCTCATGCTAACCAGCAAGACTGTGTTCAACCCTGACCAGCAATTTTCAGTTAGTCCATATCTGGACATTATTACAAAGTATTCCATTTTTTGAAAAAGATACATTGAGACATTGTTTTCTTCTGATCTCCAACATATTATCTTCAGATATTAGTCTTCCATCCATCAGAATTAGCACTTTGGCTATTGATTCCTGGGTGTCATTTTTCAGTGGGTGTCATTTTTCATGTCCTTACAGCCATTCTGTGTTCACCTTTAATGTAATAGTGCAGGTTTGGAAGGGAATGGCTTCCTGTTCATTCTCGCATGACTTTTTTCACCAGTCATTTTTGCAAATGATTGGATCGTTCTGGCATGACTTTTTATGACACTGATCATTAGTCATGTAGTAAACAATCACTGAACATGTTTACTCTCTGTTCAGACATAAATGCTCTTAGGTTTGGCCAAACTCTATGACCTTCCATTTTTGAGTTAGAATAGTCAATGTATGGTCCAAATACTAGCCCCTATGACTTGTTCAACAAACCATGATTTAAAAATTCCTGGCTTAACCCAGCTAGTTTGTATTTATTTACTCATTGATTCTGGTAGCTAGGTTCTGTTGCTGCTGAAACAACACCAAAATCAATGGGAAGCAGTTCCACAACATCTACTAGTATTAATATCCAATTATTTATGAATCTTGAAAAATATCATACACTTATGGCTCAGGAGTGAAAAAGCAAGCATTAAACTGAAAGTAGCAGTTCAGAACTGCTTCATGAAAAATATGGCACTCATGTTTTCAAACTCTCTGTATGGGGTAAAAGTCCCTCTTAGAGAATGCAATTACTCCGGTTGGGTGAACAGAGATGCCACTTCATCCCATTTTCAAATTTTACATAAAATATTGTGATGCAACCACTGGTTACAAAGCCAGCAAACTCTGTTTAAGTAATGAGGCTTGCTGTCAGATTGCAGAAGTTGCAAAGCCATCTATTCTCTTTGGAAGTAGGCAAATTGATTCATTCAGCCCTTCGCCATAGAATACCTTGCATTTGTATTGGAGACAATGGCTGAGCCCTTGATATCCAATCACAGCCCAAACACCATAATGTTCCAGTAAGCTTTAAACTGTCACCACTGCAAATAGGCATGTTAACCAGGTAATATTTGGTTCAAGCATTCCAGGAAGCCTTCAACAATACTACCCTCCCCATCAGTGATGCCAATCATATTGACTGGGTGATTATGCTTTTAAGAAAAGGGCAGGCTAAGCCCCTACTGAGTTGCTTGAGAGCAGGGGATGAGCAGAGGCCATTGAGCCCCTCCTTCCATTGTGTTCTAAAAAGGGTAGCCAGTTAATTGATTTCTTGGTGCTTTTGTTAATGCATCAAATGTACAACTGAGAAGAGTTAGCACTTTCAGTTAAATGACAGTATCAGGAACAGGCCTGGAGTTTTCCTTTGTGTGCCATGGTTCATAAACAAGTGTAAGGTTGACATCATTATTAACTTACACTGCAGTATAGCACCGCATATTGTGTGAGTCCAAGCATCAGAACGTTTGTTCATAGGCCAGTAGAGAGAGAGGCTTAATTTTAGAGCTTGTTAAAATTATACTGTCTTTTGATAGCTGAACATAATGGACCTATCACCCAATATTTCATGTTTATGCAAACATAAAACTCGGTGTGCTCAGTGGAAACTGCCATCAGGTAAGGACATAGAGGATCTTTGCCTGAATCACTGAGGCTACTTTTTGAGAACATATAGTTCATTTAAATCAAGGGAGGTAAGTTTTCCCTACTCACAGCAATCTTATGATGCAAGTCTGTGTGTATCTATGCAAAAATCAGTTTCAATAAGTTCAGTGGGATTCCCTTCAAGTCACAGTATGTGGGACTGATACCTTTATAAAATAAATGAGTTTAGGATCAAGAAATAGGAGGTGTTTATCTCAACCTGGAGACTCATTTGGGCTGACATCTGAAATATAATCTGATGTCAGCCTTCCCAAACTTGAGTTTTATCCAGGCATGAGACGGCCAATGTAGGGTAGTGGTTAAGTTGTTGAACTGATGCTTGGGAAACCCAGGTTTTAATCCATCCTCAGCCACTAGGAGATTTGGGGGCAATCACTCTCCCTAACCAACTTACTCAAAGGATTGGTGTTGTGAGAATAAATAGGAGGAAGTCCTATGTATGCCACCTTGAGCTCCTGTATGAAAAGCAGGATATAAATCTTAAAAAACAAATAAAATAATGTGTGACCAACTCCAAGAATGTTCAGTGTTGCTGGCTAGGGAATATCAGAAGATGAAGTCCACACATTGAGAACATACATGTTAGCAAAGCTGCCCTGAATTTTCCACTCACAAGTATTTTCCCAGGTAGTTTAATAGAAAAGTTGTATATGCATATACGTTTGGGGGGAATACTACAATGGTACACATGAGGGAAAGTACAGTGGTACCTCGGGATACGAACTTAATCCGTTCCGTGACTCTGGGCGTATCCCGAGTTGGTCGTAACCCGAAGGAAATTTCCCCATAGGGTTCAATGTAAATCCGGTTAATCCGTTCCGCCCTCTGAATTTGGTCGCACCCCGAGGCAAATTTCCCCATAGGGTTCAATGTAAATCCGGTTAATCCGTTCCGCCCTCTGAATTTGGTCGCACCCCGAGGCAAATTTCCCCATAGGGTTCAATGTAAATCCGGTTAATCCGTTCCGCCCTCCGCCCGAATTTGGTCGCAACCCGAGGCAATTTCCCATACGGTTCAATGTAATTACCGTTAATCCGTTCTGGCGTCCACGGACCACACGGAAAGCGGCCGGGCGCGGCGTGGTGCGGCGTGAAAATGGCCGGGTGCAGCGCGGCGCGGCGTGAAAACGGCCCGGCGCGGTGCGAAAACGGCCCGACGCGGCGCGGCGCGAAAACGGCGCGGCGCGGCGCAGCACGAAAACAGCCCGGCGCGGCGCGGCGCAGCGCGAAAACAGCCCGGCGCGGCGCGAAAACGGCCGCGGACCACGCGGCAGGGCCGGAAAAACAGCCGCGGACCACGTGGCACGGGCGGAAAAATGGCCGCGGACCACGTGGCACGGGCAGAAAATGGCCGCGGACCACGTGGCACGGGCGGAAAATGGCTCGTACCCCGAGGCGGAGGTAAAATTTTGGGGCCAGAGCTGGTCGTAACCCGAAAAATTCGCAAGCAGAGGCGTTCGTATCCCGAGGTATCACTGTACCTACATCAGCAATCTTGTGGCCACAACAGAATAATCAGGTCTCTATTGTAGTAAGACGTATGTGTTTGGTTTTGATTTAACATGTAGTATGAATCCAGTCTTTGAGATTTTTACAACATAATTCATGGTTTAAGGTGTTATGAAAATCCAAGCAATTGTGGTTTATTCAACAGACCATGACTTAGCATAAAGTGTAGACTCAGTTAATGTGGATAGGAGCAAGTGAATGGCTATAAGGTAGCTATTAAGTACAAAGACTATAAACGCCTGAAATGGGGCTCCTTGCCTCCTTCAAAACCTCAGTTTTGAAGGCAGCTTCCCAAACCACTGAAACACCCAATCCTTCCTAAAGGCCTGATATTTGGCCAAGCCATATTGAAGGAGACATTTTGAAGGCTCCAAGGGTCTTCTGAATATGCATGTCTGTGGTACTTCCACTGAAACAAAGTGGCCTGCCAAAAAGGAATTGACACTTCAGGCAGAGTATCTCACTTTTTTTGAAGCAAGTGCCCCTTCAAATCAAGCAGATCCTTTGATCCACAAAGGGGCCCTTCTTTACACAGGTCTTAACAGAGATATGCAAGATCCATTACCAGGGTGACAGGACCTGAAACATATTTTAAGTCAGCACAATCAGACTTGCAAGATTGATGTCAACCCCACTAGGTAGAGCAGACCAGGAAATCAATTCCACAGGAAGGCTAAAACTACTTTGATTGAGATTGGCTGTAACAACAGAAACATGCAAGTCTGATTGTCCTGTACCTCCTCCCCCTTCTTTTACTCCTGTGAATTTGGGAGTGTATGTCTAAGCAGCTTTCAAATATTATCTGTCTGTTGTGGATTTAAAATATGTTTCAGACCCTCATCACTGGTAACAGATTCTTGTGAATCTCCATCAAGGTCATCTTCCTTACTCTCCACAGGTTTATTAACAATCTTAAATTTTATTATAACTGATTTGTCATACCACACTTGGGAAATATGAACTTAAAATATCCAAACCACGTGACACATTGTAAGTTCATAGCCATTGTATGAGGATCATCATAGTCCAGCTGCAACCTGCAAAGCCATGGAGCAATGAATGACAGAATTTTAGCTTTGAAACCTTTTGGAATAAAAAACCCAATAAAAGCTTTGTTCACCTGGCTGCTGAATCCCAGAGGGCAATAAATAGTCCTTTGCAGACCATGTGCTGTTATTAAAATATTCTGATTCATTTTACATTACTTCTGACCTTTCAGTTCATCAACAGAAGGAAGGAAGGAAGGAAGGAAGGAAGGAAGGAAGGAAGGAAGGAAGGAAGGAAGGAAGGAAGGAAGGAAGGAAGGAAGGAAGGAAGGCAGGCAGGCAGGCAGGCAGGCAGGCAGGCAGGCAGGCAGGCAGGCAGGCAGGCAGGCAGGCTCTTTGATCTGTTCATGGAGATGAATTAAAGATGGCTCCTGTTTCCAAAAGAAATAAAATGACAGCTCAAGCTTCAAAATACTGAAATGGCAAATGCAGCTTCTTGCTAGTTTAAGGACTCCTAGGCATTGTCACATAGAATTAAGTTTGCTACCTTCCCCAGGCAGAAAAGGAAAGCTTTTGTTCTTTTGTAGATGTTAAGAGCATTTCTGTCACCCTATCAGCTGCCTTTGCTTGTTCTTCAGGATGTTGGTCTTTGAAGCCATTTCCCTTTTGCTAGCATGAATTGAAAGAGCCTGGTGGTACAGATGTCCCTATCTGTGGGGGCACATGCTTTGTCACAAGGTGCTGATATGGAACATTCTCCCATTTGTAAACTATAACTGATAATTATTGCCACTAGTAGTCAGGCCACTTTTTTTGCACAGTTGTATCTGTATTGCCAAATGACTGATTCTTGTACCCATGTGTGGGAACAGTGCCATTTCAGTAAAGGCATGGAGAAAAAAAGCAGGCCCAGTTTCAAAATGGTACCACATTTGGGTGATTTGGAAGAGTTAATTTTTAGATCTTGATTTATGGCTGCAGCCCAAGAATGTGTGCATTGAACATAGCCGGGAAATGAGAATGTTCTCCCTCTCTATAAAACACCTTTGAGGGCAAGCCTCTGTGGGCTGATAAAGGCAAACTCAAATAAAGCATGTGAAAAGAAGTATAGCTGGCAGAGAGGAAAGGAGCAGCGTTAGGAAAAGAAGGGGAGATTCCTACACTGCACTAGGCTTTATTCATTCATCTTTGTTGTATGGAAGAGGAAGTACAAAAGCATTTCAACAGCAACAGGGAGTCAATTATAAGATTTGGTGTACAGGGCCAATTTAGGCTTCTATCGCCAACCTTTTACAAATTAAGCAAAAAGTGGTGGCTGCCTGAATAACTTGGATATTGGTTCTATTTTATGCAAAGTTCTTTTTATTGCTTTCTTTCTTCGGATGTTGCCAGACTACAAATCCCAGAGTTCATGCCTATAAGCCATGGTGTTTGGGGAAGAGGAGAACTGCAGTACAACACGGTGCCAGGTTACTTGCGGGACAGCTTCTCCCCAATCGTTTCTGCCTATCCCACCAGATTTGGCAGAGTGAGCTGTGGGTTCCCTCAGTGAGGTAGTATCACCTGGTGGGTCCTAGAAAGTGTGCCTTCTGTCATGGCACCCGCCCTATGGAACAGCCTCCCCACTGAGCCCCAATGATGCTGGCCTTTCGGAAGGCTGTGAAGACCTAGTTCTTCCATCAACCATTGGGACCAGGCTGTTAGTTACTGGAGCTCTGGCCTGGATGTATGTCACAAAGGTCTTTTGAGATTCTTAATGGAGGAGAGCTGGGGTCAACTTGAGTTTTTTGTGTTGAATGATTGTTGATGTTTTCTATTTTCATCTGCCACCTAGAATTTCTCTGGATAGATGGGCAGCTTCATAAATTTGATACATACAGACATAAATTTAGGGAGCTAAGACTAGAAGGGGTAGTTTAAGGGAAGGGTAAGTTAGGGCTACCATATCTTACCTGCAGAAATCCAGACAACCACTTTATGACAGCCAAAAGATATAGAAAATTCATTAGTGCCATCTACCAGTTATCCAGACTATTACAGCCCCCATCTGGCAGCTCTAACTTTAGAGTAGAAATATAATACAAAATACAAGTGATCTTGGTGGCTCCTTGAAAATGTGAAGCTGAGAGAACTTGCTTGACACATTAATGAACACCTGATGTCTCCTTGTAACCACAGGTTAGACTGACATTTGGCACAGAGCAGTGCACACAGATTGGAAAAAGACAAATTTTATTACAGTTTACTGACATAAATCATGCTCAAGATAGTATTTTAATATAGGAGCAACAAGGATTCCTTACCTTAGACATTTAATTGTCGACACTTAGAATTGGGCCACTTCCACTTGGCACAATTTTCTCGTCATTTCACCCCAGAATCCCTTACAATCAAGTCTGGAGACAATTTTTGACAATCTTCATTTCTGTTGGTCTCAGACAGGCAGAAAACACCAACAGTTCTCCTCCAGCTGACCAATAACAGAGTTTTAAAAAAAAAAAAAAAAAAGCAGGATTCAAGTAGTGCCCTACCTCATGAACTGCCACAAATTATCCTGTATAAAGGCATCATTCTTTCAGTTTCTCTTAAAAAGTCTCTGCTGCTTTAAAAATGATGTGGTAGTGTTTTTGCAACTAGGCATTTTTCACAATAGCATTAACTATGTTTGCATGATGTAGTATAGAGTGCTGTGTATTTGGGATAGGAAAAGAGAAAAATGTGTCTGGCTTTAGCCCAGAAACTCAGCCATGGAATAACATTCTACATTCAAGGCCTGTGGAAGATTGTCCTCATCTCAAATCTCTTAACATTCAATGGGAGGCTATTTCAAAGGACTAGTATGGCCACTGAGTACATCCACCTCCTAGCTCTCATCCCTTAACTTCCCAAGGAGATGGGATCAGGAATATGGCCTGCTGGATTGACTGCACAGAACAACAGACTCTACCCCAATATTACAAGGAAAATAAATTTCTAATAGGGCAGAATGAAACAAATGTTATATATCACCTAGTTGGGTCTTTAGAGTTATTTCTATTTTATTTTATTTACTATCTAGATAATGGCAGCTCTAGATGCCCTTGAGATATTTTGAGGACAATTTCTATAAGAACTTATCAGCATGGCCACCAGACATGTCAAAATACCAGTGTACCTAGTTTTGAAGATAAGTAGCTTCTAAAACAGCCTAGTGATCCCCAGTTTTGTCATTCAAATGGATTATGACCTCCATCCCAATACAGATGTGTTGAGGATTGTGGGAATTGTAATCTAAAAATCACCATTTTAGAGAAGGTATTTCTAGTGTCATATGGATAATAGAAATAGAAAAATGGAAATCAAAGCAGCCAGTCAACTAGAAAGATGGGCAGTCAGATCCTTCTATAATCCCTCTTAGAAGCTGAATTTCACTAATTGACAGACAGTTGTTTCCAAGCTTGTGTATGTAGAATTCTGGCCTTTCAAAGGCAGCTAAGGTAATTCCATATCAGTTCAAGAAAGCCCTCCATTTTCAGTAGCAGAAACCAAATACTATGTTTAGAAATTTAGAAACAGAATGTGAAGTCCAGCTTTATAGGTTGTCTGCTTAGCATCTCCAGACTTCAGAGATACCCTGCGCCTGACTATGAAGTCTCCATTCTTATAAATGACAGCCAGGACACCCTGTGACATTTTTTAATGGATATCTCTAGCATAGATAGCCAAAAGAAACAAGTTTAAATAAACAGCCAATCAAGTGCTGCTGTCCTTAGAAGCAGGGACCAATAAAACAGAGAGATCTTATTTAAACATGTATATACAAAGCTGCAGTCCACACATCCATATTTGTCTCAAATTATTGGAAATCAGGTATTCCATGTATAATGTGTACATACATATCAAAAAGCTGGATGCTGTTTTTGTGTAGCTTCTCAAAGCTCAAGTTCACTTAGAAATGAAGTTTCAGACATATTAGTAAAGGTATGCAGTGATTTGGAGGGGGGGGGGAGCTTTATAATTCCTAGAGCTGTCTTAGAGCAACATCTAGTGGTATATGTTATTTCATCTGCAGACAGTACTGATCTCTGCAAACAAACAGAGCTGTCTCAAGCAAAGAAGAAGATATGGCGAATCATTCTAGCTATTGGTTCGTTCTAATAAGTGAACTGCTTGTGGCCATTAATGCTATTGGTACTGCTACTACTATTGCTACTGCTTTAACCATATACCTCTTTTCTTTTATAATTTAGAATGTGGGTCTATAAAATGAAAGGAAACATTCAGAAGTCTGCTAAGACTATCTTTTAGCCTACAATAGTTTTCCCCGAACTGGTGTTCTCTAGGGGGCCATATGGGCTGAGGATGGTGAGAGATACAACTAGTTCAATAAGTCTGGTGAATACCTGGTTGTGAAAGGCAGGCCTAGTGCCTGCAGCATTTATCGATGCAATGAATGAACAAGGAAAGGCAACCATTTCGAACAACCATTTTCTAATGATTTTTCACTTTTAAACCTATCTTTGCTCAAGAGTTTATGCTCCCAGAGTAACACAGAGGGTGGCATATACTGTACATTTAATATATTATTATTATTTTATTTCCAGCCAGTTATGTGCAGTCTTTGATAGATTAAATTAATTTGATTATGTGCCATCAAGTCACTGTTGTCTTTACCAATGTCAAAATGGAAGATGGTTCAATGACAATAAAAAGTATCAGAAGGGGAGAAACAAGAACATTGGGAGGATTAAAACTGAATAATTCTATCTGAAGAAAAATGAGATAGTTCTACCTAAAAAGAAATGAATCTTGCCCACTTTGATGCCCATGTGATCTGAAAACCATCTATTTACTTGCAGATAAAAAAGAGTGGAATGAGCAAAATTCATGCACTGAGATAGGCCTTCAAGTCAAATCTAGTTGGGCTGCAGTATAAATATAAAGGATGGGTTCACATATTGTGCTCAGATATAAGATGGTTTTATTTGATTTGGGTTTAGCATGTTGTGTAAACCCAGTCAACTGTGGTTTGATCAAGACACCATGGTTAAGCAGCCACGGATTAGCATGATGTGTGAAGCAGACTGGAATTCATACAGGCCAAAACAAACAAGAAGTTAGCTTTTCAAGGTCTAATTACTCTGTTATTGTCAGGCCTAGCCCAAGGAACTCCAAGAGACCATGTAAATTCAGTCCAGCAATGTTTATTAGCTACAACCTCTAGCAAGAATCTTCCCAGACTGAAACCCCAGCTCCCAAGTAATGCCAGCCACAACATTGTAAATTCCTCAGGGAGGTGCCAGTCTCATCCTCTTATATTTCCCACACACCTCAGGAGATGAAAGAAAATGTTTTTCTCCCTGAGCCTGGCCTTCATAATTCCATTCCATCACAGTTATTTTAATAGAACTTAATTTGATGGTTTGCTAAAAGGAACAAAAGGACCAATAGAATGAGTAGGAACTATGAATTTCTGTCTAAAAGAGCTTGCCAAGAGCAAAAGGATGGGTAATGGCATGAAGCCTTGTACAAGGTATCAGGGGATACCAGATATTTCCTGGGGAAAGTGAATTGAGATACAGTGTTCCCAAAGTGGTAATTCATTTGGTATTATTCTCTAGGTTAACTGACTGGATTAAACATATGACTCTTAAATGGTGTCACACCTGAAACAAATTGGGTCCTAAGGGAGGATAAATGCATGATTCCCCATGCTGGATGGGGGATTCTGGGAGTTGAAGTCCAATATCTTAAAGTTGCTAATGTTGAGAAACACTGATATTGGCATTCAGACTTTCTATCGATAAAGGCAACTGTCATTACTAAAACCTCATAGAAATTTTAAAAAAAAAAACTAATAGCCAACTCTCATTTCACTTTGACTTTTATCTGTTTGTGGGAAGGGAAATGAGTGAAGCAGAACAAATATTAAAGGAAAGGAATCAGAATTCCACTTGGAATTTTTTTTTTTTTATTAATAGGATGCATGCATTGAAACCTTCTGCTCTCCATTTTCTTCTCTTTCATAACTCAGCAGCTATCCTTCTGAGCTTCTGGAGGAGGAGGAGGAGGAGGAGGAGGAGGAGGGACACTTTCAAAGCTAGTGACTTCCAGCTCCTCTGCGTATCCTATGGAATTCTTTTTCTTTCTGTGAATGAAGCCAAGAAAGCACTACCTCTTTTACAGGAAATGAAGAATCATGTCAGTCCTGGAGCCCTGATTTGATCTGGAATTAATAACAGTAAAAAAGCTGTGTGTCTTCAAACTGGTATGTCACTGCAGACTTTGTTTTTTGACTCAGGTAAAGGATTTCCAAAAGAATGTTCCCTATTTAGATCTATGCTTAGATATACCAGAATGTAAATGGGTAAAGAGACTATGTATATTTAGGACTTCAATTACTGGACTTGACTTTTTTTTTTTCAGGAGGCCTTCATTATATCTCAACAGAGTCTAACTACTATAAAAACTGGGAATTGTATTTGAAAGTCTTCTCGTCAGGTGTTATATTACAATCATTTCACCTCTTTCTATAACGTATCCAAAGGGCAAAATTGTATTGTAATCACATGGTGCCTGAGTAAAACTACTAGATTGTAATCTTAAAAATGAGACAGAGTAAGGTTGGCATTTATACCATTCCTTCCCTTGTTTATAATTGTTTTCACAAAGGTTGAATTTGTTTTGCTGTATTATCACTTTTTTCACTGTTCCTGTCTGGGCAAAGTATAATAGGCCTTAAATCTCAGGCATACTTTGAAAAATTATCTAAGTATCTCTGGTTTTAACAGAGTAGCTGGTCCTCCAAGATGCTGTAAGACACCAGGGAACCTGCACACAGGATCCCTCCCTCCTATCCAAGTTATTTTAAACAAGCCTGTTGCCAAATCCCCAACCAGCAGGATGGGGCTCTAAAGGGCATTCTCCTCCCTCCTTCCTGGGGCATCCAATAAAAAAAAAAAACACCAATTGTTAGGTATGAACGCCCCCCCAAAAATTACTACTTGCATCAGGAAAACAACAGCCATACAACTATATAGTCCATATCTGTGTATACAAGAACACAATATTATACAGATACAAAAATAACTGTAAACAGGAAACTATTCAACTCTGTGGGATGAATTTTTCCTGTGTCCTGAGACTCTAGCTCAGATATAGCAATTCATCCTCTCTCACACACTGTAGAGCATCTCCTTAAAGTTGCAGTGCATTTTAAAAGTACTATCCATACTTAACCCAGCCAACTTCCCCCTGCCCTTGTGACAATGCCAGAAACACCAACTGTGCCTGCAAGGCTTCATGTAATAGTTCTCTTCATCCTCTTCTTTGCAGTGGCTTAATCTCTCTTTCTGAGCAGAATCTATTCCCTCCTGGCCCATCTCAGTCCAGATCATTTCTCCTCTCAGTTCCCCATGCTGAGACCTTCTCCTTTCCAATTCACTGGGCAGCTGCTTCACCAATGAAACCCTCAGCTTATTTCTGCCACCAAGCTGCCAGCCAATGCTACTTAATCATTTCCACCCCCAAATGATTGTTTTCCATTTATTAAATCCCTGCTAAACTAGAATAATAAAAGCTAAAGATCTGAAAACCATTTATTTAATTCACAATTCATTGTTTATTAGACATATTTTTATGCTATTGCAATCAAAATGACTCTCAGTAGCTTACATAGAAAAATATATAATATAAAACAAAAACTAAAAAAAATCACAGTGGTACTACAATAATACAAAGAAGGTGGAATAAAAGAGATGGCAGCATCAAGTCAAATCAGGGGAAGGTTCTCCAAAATAGCTCGGTCTTCAAGAGCTTTCAAAAGAGCAGCAAAGAGGGAGCTAGCCCAATCTCCACAGGGAGGCCATCCCACAACATTGGTGACACAATAGAATTGCCTCCTCATCTCAGCCTTCTGAATCTCCAGAAAGGGTGAGATTTGCAGCACCCTGAAAGTTCTAAAGTGCCAAGTCATTAAAGGCTTTTATAGGTCAAAAACAGCACCTTAAATTGGACCTGGAAACCAATTGGCAACCAATGCAGGGTTTACAAAACCAGTTTATGTTCTCTCAACACTGGGAGTGTAAAAGTATGTAGGTCTCTGCACTTTGGACCAACTACAGTTTCTGAATTTTCTTTAAGGGCAGCCTTAAGTAGAATGCATTACCGTAGTCTAGACAAATGGTGATAAAGGTTATTGTTGCCAAGTCCTCCTGCCTCAGGTAAGGCCACAACTGGCACACCAGCCAGAGTTGGGCATAGGCCTCTCTGGCCACTGTTTCACTTGCTGATCCAGCAGGAGCCATGAGTCCAGAAGAACTCCCAAGTTGTGAACCTGTTCCCTGATGGGTTTCAGGGCAATGGCTTATGAAATGCAGAATTTCATCAATTCTTGAGCCAAAAAGATTGATTTGTCATGCTGAACAGACTCTTTAAATAAGTAGTTTAAAGGAACAATTGACAGTTAATCATTGCCCCCTTCCCAAATTGCATCTTCTGATCTATACAGTTAAACAGTCCAGGCAGTGTTTTTTATGTCCTGCTTACAAATCAACCGCTAGAGCACCTCCAGTCAGACTTGCTGACCACAGTGCTCTCTTGCTTTGAACAAAGTCTCTTCAGTCTTTCAGGAACAAACTGCTATTAATACAAAGTTGGATCATTTGATTCAGCTCTTAAGATATCTCCCTGTCCTCTTGCATGCTGAATGTTACCACTCTGCAGAGAGGGAGAAGCATCATATGGTGGTTTCTGGTAAAATCACCAAGCTACTCCCAACCTATACTTCCATTGCTCTCACCTTGATCTCTGCATCTGTCACTTTCATTGCCTACATATCTCTTGCTTCTCAAATTATTTACATTTACATTTTGGATTTATCTCCTCCCATCTCCCCCAATGGGGAACTCTGGGCAGCTCACAAAGTACACCTTAACCATTACAATTATAATTACACCTATTCTAATACAACTACAGTGCAACCCTATTCTATCGTGGCCAGCAGCAGTCGTAAGGGAGTCAGCTCATCCGGGCTTTCTTCCACCAATGATCTTTTCGCCCGTTGCATTAGTCACGTCCAGCACCGGTTCCGGCTTTCCCACGCAGGCTAAAAACACTTATCAGAAATAGCATTTTAAATAACCTGTGGTGGGCCTCATGAAAGGCACCTACTATATCTTTGAGTCAGCTACTTCATATTCAAGTTGATCTGAACAAGACAAGTTGGGTGCCCAAAACCTTCGTAGGACACAAAATCCTATTCAGATTCAAAATTCCAACTATCCTTCTTAGGCTGTTTAAAATGAAAAAGTTACCAATCCATTTTAATCTGTCCATGTCATGGGTTTTTATGATCACATATCAAACCATTACAATCCTCCATCCTACTAATAATCACAGCACTTCTGCTGTCTCATTAACCGCCTTCCAAAAAAAACCCCCAACTATAGTTAATTGCAATCCAACAGGTAACTCTGAAAAATGCCAGCTAAGATCCTCTTAGAGACTCCTTAACCGTAATCCTCCCCAGAGGCTATCTCAAAAGAAACTCTGGCTAAAAACTCATTTAACCAACTGCCAAGATCAAAACAATCCATTGTCCTCCAGAGATTAGAGGATTTAAAGCAAGCCCTTTATGATTTATATGATGACACTCATACCCCAAATCCCACAGCTCCCCTAATTCTTCAGCAAGTAACCTAGGGCCCACTACTCAGCTGTTGATCTCTGTCCCCTTTAAAGTTACTGCTGCTAGTATCTCATCCATGTCAGCTCCATCTCATTGTTCTCTGCTTCAACTCCATCCATCAACCATACTCCTTCACATGGAAGCTGATTTGGCCAATCAGCTGGGAACAGCCAAATCATGGCTGAGGACAATTTTGTCCAGCCTGATGTTCATCTGATGACTTCAACTGTTTCCTGCTATTGGAAGGCTGAGTTGTTCCCTTAAAATTCTTTCCCAGGCATTTGTTGTAAATGTAGCTCCATTCCTTTGCATGAGTTATCTGCTACCAACTTCAACTTCAAGCCTTAGGTCATATCACATCCTGACCAAATAACATGCAGTTTTCTCTATTCCCATGGTTGATTTCCTAGAATATAGCTGCATGGCCTTTTAAACAGGGTTACTTGTTTAAAAGTACAAGTACTTACTTTTATTACCTTGCTACTAAAGCAGGACATTGCTTTTTTACAGAAAACATGGCAGTACATGCCAGGGGTCCTGGATGGTTTTACACCCTATTCATTGCATGCAACTCTTAGCCAAAAGACTGGTAGTACATTTGGAGGTTTAACCATCTTGACTGCTTCCAAACTCCAAGGATCTGTTTCTACTTCAGTATCCAGTAGCCCTCTACTGACTATTGTTCTAAACTTTGAAAACCGGAGGTTAAAACTTCTCCCGGTTAATGTATATGTTCTTTCCCACAGACAAACTCCTCCTGGGAGCTATTAGAGAAGTTTGTATTAGATTTCAAACACACATGCACAGTTTCCAAATCTGTCTCTGACTTTAGCTGGAGAATTTAATACCAGGCTGGGCCATGATGATAAATCTTTCCTTTTGCATTTTAATGCCTCAAGCGTTTATCCTTATGAGCCTCTACAGTTTGGTCCTCACCATTCTAAAGATCCTAAACTTGGAATGGTGACGGTTAGCTTCTCTGTCCAATAAATTTGACCTGAGAATTCTAAGTTGCTTGACACCTGAAGACCCAGAAAGCAAACTCACCTCCTGAGGCCCCAAAAGTGCTAATAACATTTACAGTATGTTAGTATCTAATACAATAGCCACTGATGGTATTGACCTTGAAATCGCCTTTTACCCTGACAGCATTTCCCACAACTCAAAGTACTTTATTTTAATCCTCCTCCATGTGCACAAGTTCACAATTATGTGGATGGGTAACTGCAAGCTCAAGAATAGTGTTTAGTGTGGAGGAAGCTTGCTTTACATCAGATTTTTCAGTTTTTGACCAAGGCATCACCTTTCAACATCCGGGATAAAAATATTCTAGCCACTCCCAAGTTGCTTTATAGGCAACTTCCTGTTCAATCTCTCATGAGTGTCTATGGCAGAAACAATCTCTACTGACCCAGGTGTGACTGATTTATTGCTGCTTTTCCTCAAGGAACCCTTTCCTCAAATTATGTATCTCTACTGGTTGTATCTTTATTCACGAGCTATTTAATGTTTATGTTAATGGCATTATACAGGCCCTTTATAAGTTGAATTTCACACTCCTCCCCTAAATCACAGATTAAGGTCCACATTTGACATGGCAATTCTTTCCTTGACCAAAACTGGCCTTCAGTGTTCCTTATGGACATTAACTAAATTTTGTCAGGCCAAGGAGTTGGAAATAAATTGCTCCAAAATGAAGGTGCTCTTTTTCACTAAGAAATGTTGGGAATATCAGTGGACAATCAATGACTTTCAAATCAGGCAGGCAATTATGTTCAAATGCTTAGGTATTTTCTCTGCTACTTCCTGAACAAATCAAATTCATAAAGTCACACCTGGGTCCAAATACTGCAAACACAATTATTAGATCTGGCAATTGCAAGAATCATTTGGTTGCAAATGATTGCTGGTGCAATCAAATTATATAATACAAAAGTTTTGAGTCTTTTCTTATTAAACATTCATCTTTGTGCTTACATTTTGAAACTATCAAGCCCAAATTTATTAGAATTCTATTGTAAGTCCTTCACAAATACTCTCTTCCAGATAGAATTAGGATGCCTTTCAAGTAGAGCCTGAATGAGAATCTGCTGCCTAAAATATTGGCTGAGATAATGCTTCTGGGGTGAGTCATTGACTCAGCTGACTTTTCATAATAAATTTATTTCTGCTTAGAAAAGAACTATTGCTAAAGATATTTCCTTTTGTGATCTTTGTGCTTGATTTTTATTGTCATTTTTGCCCTTGACAGAGCTGTGCCCAAATTAAATAGAGTGTCCTTGATTTGGATATACAGAGTGATAGACCTAAAATTCCCCTTGTGTAATGGTATGTGAGAAAAACCTTGAGAAATGGGGTGAAGAGATGCTGCCTAGGGAACAGTCAGATAAGAGAGGGCATAGCCCGCAACTGCATAATGGGTGGAGAAAGAGGATCAGAAGGGACCCTCCCTAACTTCTCAGGTTATAAAGGAAATGGCAGGAAATTTGTGCTTTTAGACTTGCAAGATTCTGTTAATGTAGTCTTACAATAAAGTAGAATTAGTTCATCTGGTTGGGTTTCTTGTCTGGTCTACCTGGGAAGGCTGACATCAATCTTGCAAATCTGAAAGTACAAATCTTCCACTGTCTCCTTTACAGCCTGAGAAGTTAGCCTCTCTTATCTGACCATTCCCTAGGCAGCATCTCCTCACCCCATTTCTCAAGGTCTTTCTCACATACCATTACATCTTGATTGTCTCAAGGGCTTTTTCTGTAGCCCTTTCAATCTCCCCAAATTTCTTCAAACCATGACATCTGCTACTCATAGAAGAACACTCATGCTCACAATATTTAATTTGATGGAGGCTTTAAGGCTGATGGAGAGAAGATTTAATGAAATCACATATGTGGAGCACTTTTGCATCTGCGTTGATGCTGCTGTTGAATCAGGAGCACATGTCTTACTGTGCTGTCTCCTCTATAATACTTGGAGCATAGAGCTTACACTTCCATCTCCCTCATAATACATGGGTTGCTCAGATATGGAAATGATGTGCTTCATTCATGCAGAACTCTCACCAGAAATCTCCAGGAACATAGCAAAGTTCTGCTCAATCACCACTGCCATCAGGAGGCATTGGGCCTAATCATGATTTAGCAGAGGAGTTACTCACAGCAGCTTTAGAATGCTGTTGTTAATCTATCTGGTTGTTTTACTATGTGCATTGCACTGCTGTTCTATTTTTATTCGGTCACTGACAATAAATTAATGAAGTATTATACTAGACTCCTAGCAGTCACTTTTCATCAGCCTGCTTACCATTTTTAAATGAAAGTCTATATTTAGATGTACATCTGATTCTGATGGCTTAAAAAGAAAAGGAAAAATGACTCCTGCTACTAAATGTGCAATTGTGTTTAGGTGGTAATGGTAGTCAGACCATTGGAGATTAAAATTTCACAATAAGAAAGCAAAGATCAGGCCATTTTAACTGTTCTGATTTGACTTTTAAGGCTGTCGCATTTTGTTTATTAATTATTTGACATTTTCCAAATAATAAGAATAATGCAATATATGCAATAGGCATATGAAGTTCCCCTCTCCAACATTGCAGTGTGACTAGTGGGTCTACAGATCACTTGTCCTTGTTTATCCTCCCACTTTGGTCCAAAACTATTCTAATGTTATTAGAAATAATTCCAGTTTCTCTTGTGCACTTTGCTTCCCAGTAAGAAAAAGAAAAATGTCAATTTTACTGTTGATTGAAGTCCTAGGGATCTATAATGGACCACCTGCAACATTTTAAATGCTCATTATGTCCATTAAACCTAGAATATGCAAAGGAGGTTTTATCCCTCCCACCCTCCAAGATAAGATTAAATAGAACAGGCAAAGGCACATTCTTCTATTGACAGACCATTGTTTTAAATGTATCTAACAATAAAGGAGTGTTTTTTACATCAAAACTATCCAAGGCTGAGCCATTTTATAATGTGAAAAGCCAATCATTTTAATAGACTGTGCTCCCCAGGCAAATTTTTAAAAAGCTATAATGTTGCTATAGAGTTATAGCATTGCAGTTAGCAATGTTAAGGTTATATCTGCTATGGAGTCTCTGTTTTCAGAGGGGCGGAAGATGATGATTTCCCATAAGCCACCTTGTGTTTTTCTCCCAGATTTTGTTTCTATTGTCTGATATTGATCATTGTTTCAGAATTCAGAAATTGACTTTTCTCTGTTTGTTCTTAGATCCATCCACACTCAAAATTATAAAACCTCGCCTTAACAGACCTCTCTTTCTCTTCTTCCTTGTGGATCCATGAAGGATCCATAATGTAGACTCTGTATCAAAACAATTCATGGATAGGACATTTCTGCATGCGTTACTAACACCGCTCCCCACAAACTAGAAATCAAGTAACTGGAAAGTAAAGACTGAATTGTGGATGTGTTAGATGGATGCCTTTCTTCTTCCCCCAGAAGAGAAGGAAGAGCAAAACAGATCTCAAGGTTGTTAATTTGCTTAATACAGCTTCAGGCTGCCTTTCAGAATACTGGTCCCACACCATCATGTTACCAAATATACAAACCATTTCATTAACAAATTGTGGATATCAGGGCTTTTTAAAAAAAAAAAAAAAAAGCAAACAAACATGATGGTGCCCACATGTAAGAAAACCATTAAAGACTCATTCTGACCAATATAATAATCAATTAAAACCCAGTAAAGATCCTTCCTGTGCTGGCACTGTGCTTTTTGGAATCAAAAATACCTTTATATTGACAATTTATATTTTTCTGCCCAATTGTCCAATTATGTATCAGAAAATGGAGTAGGTGCTTACTTAAATATATACCAGTTCAATCCTTACTCTCCCAATATGTAGGAATTGCATAATTCCTATGGTTTAAAATTTAAGAGAACAACTGTTCAATTCTCTTCAGTGTCATATATTCATTTCTGCTAAATTTCTGTTGCCACCGCACTCATCTTAAACAAAATCCCATGCAAATTGACTGACAGTAGATCCTATGTGAACTTCCAGGCAAATAACAAATGCTCAAACTTTGTGGGGGAATGAAAAAGAAGGGTATCCAGAGGGATCTTTTTAAAAATATACTGCACATATTAATTAATATGGTCCTACTAAGTTTTATCCAGATATATTACACAGCTGTTCTGAATATGTTTTTACTTTGGCTATAGATCAGATAATTATGGCTGAGATTTTAACTTTTAGATTACTTGTTTGATCAGCAATACTACACTAAATTTAATTCTTGAATTTGCAAAATATTGCTTATGTTAGAGTCTAATATGGTAGAGAAGTAGTGACTTTTAAATCCTTCATGTCAAGATAATACTTTTAATTCCACATCCTATTTGTTTTCAACAATATTATTTTTAGTAGTCAGTCCTTTGTAATATAAGCTGTACTATTATATCTGATGATGCCCCAATAATACTACTCATTATTACAACTAAGACATATCAAATGTTTCCAACATTGTACTTAAACACATCACTATTAAAAGATCCATTTTTTATAAAGGTGATTGAATTGTGCATGGTAAAGATGTTGGGAACAAGATGAAAGACAAGGTAAATTACTGGCTTATTAATTAAAACAGTTATTGCAAAGTAATATTATTTCTACTATCAAGGATGCTCAAGATAAAGTGTACAATGACTATGATAACTTTTTAACCTTTTTCCTGATTCTATAATTGAGTCATATGTAACTGAGGACCAGCTGGAGTTGAATAGGAACTGCTGATCCTGATGATATATTATGTTTTAATGATAATTACTTATGTTCTATACTATAACTCTGGTGTAGTACATACACATAACACAACAATTATGGTATATTACCAAGTTGCTCAGTTAATTGAAGAAAATTCCATACATTTCTTATAAGCATTAATGTTTCTCTGGAAATTTGTAAAAATTGGCAGTTCACTTCTTTTAAATCCTTTAAATGTTTCACAATAATTGTTCTCCCCAAAATGTCTTCAGTTGTGGATACAAATATATCACATTAAATATTCAAATCAAAATCAATATAAATAGATGATTAAAAATCCAGCTGAGTTTATGAGGAAAGATACATGTTTCAAGAGCAATATATCTGGTCCCAATGCAACAGCAGAATCAAAACTCCTCGTTTTTAATCAATATTGATATGTGTTTCGGATTATTAAAAGTTTAAAGAGTACTATATTGCAAGAACTCCAAAATAAAGAGTTGTATTGTGTCATATTAACAAATCAGTCTTTAAGGCTTTTTAAGAATATTGGACATGTTTATTATGACCTTACGATGAGATCAATTCAACACATGATTGTCCTTCATGTTTACGGGACACCTCAGATAATATTTTAAAAGAGTTGGCTATTAGTTTAATTAAACTGGAAATATAAAATGGTGAAGAGTCACTTACTCATATAAGTAAGTGACTCCACTAATGCCTTGTTCTGGTTTATTACCATGAATGTTCATTTGAACTATATACCAAAAATTTGGAATTTATGAAAACTGGGTTTACAACAATAGAATGCAGCAAGACAGATGATACAGATAGAGATACAGATATATTCTTCAATGTTGGAAAGACAGGGCAATCCTGGGATTTCAATCTTGGATCAATAATACATATTCACTTTCTGTCTATGAACCAGCTATCAGTGTAATTCAAAGACTGATGAATATTATTCGCTGCAGTCAAGGTTTAATTGTAGTTTTAAAAAATTGGGCTGAGTGACTTTTTCTATACTCAGAATAGTACCTTTCTAGAGGAAAGGCCAATGATATAATTAATGAACAAATGAAAAAAGAGCAGAAGGAATAACTGATATGTTCAGCTGATAAGACAAATTGTCCATTGACTCCTGCTTTGTCCCTCTGGAACTGAAAGGCTTCTTTCATTTGCGGATGGAACCAGCATCCAAAGAAGGAAAGGGAGGGGATTACGTCTTTACTCTGCTTCTCTCAAAGCTGCGTCTTATGCTGCTCCAAAAATTGCTCCAGGGAATACCGAAGGCTACTAGGATGAAAGGAAGAATTTGTGACATATATCACATTCTCCCTTTCTCTAGTATGATTAATAGTGTGCTGAAAGGAAAAGTCTCCCTCATTCAGTGCCCAGTGACTAATGGACACATCCATGCAGTTTTATTGGTAGCCCTTTGGAAGTGGGTTGCCAGTTCCTTCTCTGGGAATGGTTTTTTAACTTCTCCATGTAGTTTACAGTGCTGAGATTTCCAGGGAATATATATGCTATGTCAAGTATATGCTATCAAGGAATCCTGACTTTGAAGAGGACTAAAGATGGTAAATCTTCATCCCCGTGCTCCTACTTCTCCAACACAAACAATCTAAGAAAACTATTGAAAATCATTGATATGTAGCAAAGGAACATGTGACAAGGAACATCTTTTAAAGCTTACCATATGTTAGCTTTTCAGATGCCCTGTCTGACTTCTTTTAAAATATGTTAGATTCTGCGACTTCCCAGAAACTGAACTTTTTAATGTCATACTTTCAAGACTACAAATCTGCTGACCTTGAAATGCTAAGGGGTATACTCGAAAATGGGGAAGGAGAAGGTTGTTTAGAGGAAAATAACACAAGTTTCTCCTCTTTTTTCAAGTCAGCTAATTTTCTGATTGTTCCTAAATATTTGCAACAAACATAACTTGTGTTGGGGTGAGAAAAAAGAGAAGTAGGAAAAGAATCATGCTACCATGGCAACTCAACTCTTTTTCCTCCCTAACATTTTATGCTAAACACCATAGAAGGCTAGTTAGGTCCATGTTTAAATGATGGGGATTAATTTCACGTCAGCCATGTACTTCTGATTTAAAAAAAAACATTTTCTGTTACAAGCAGCAAATCAACAGGGAATATTGCAGCCACTTCTGCATTGGGGAGCAATCTATTTTTTTTTTTTTTTAGCTATTTCATCTCTCTGCTTTTTAGTGCCTGGTTAGGTAAGCTTTGTCCTGAAATTATGTCAATAGGAGGGTCCTAAACACGTTACTCTAAAGTCAGTTCTCAGTTTAACGTGCCTTTATCTATAAATATGTGTAGCTTTGTAGCTATTCAGCCTAATCCATATATGTCTCTTCAGAAAAAAATCCACTGAATATAGTGAAGTCAATTCTCAGATGTGTCAGCAAATGGCAGTGCATAGCCAGGTTCAGCTGATCTTGGAAGCTAAGTAGGATTGCATCTGGTGAATATTCAGATGGGGAAGTCCAGTTCTGGGAAATTGGAAAAACAACCAAGGCAGCAAGGATGGACCTCTTGAATAACACTGCCCAAATCAGTGTTTGAAGGGGAGGGGGAGGGAAGTCTTCTTCTATGAAGGTGCCTGCTTTCCTCTCACTATGCTATCTCTCTATGCTATCTCTCACTATGTTCTTCCTTAGAGAAGAAAGAGGAGACAACATGAAGGGGGAAAATACAAAAATATTGTTTGTTTTCAGGGACATGTTCCTGCTCAAAACTTGTTCACTCCAAAAAGTTTTATAGGAAGAAAATAAATGTAGCACTTTCACTATGTTACCAGACGGTTTTAAAACAAGTTACTCTCCTTGAAATAATTAATTTCCTAAAAGAATAGTGACATTATATACGGTATCATATAATATATCAATATTTAGGCATGTCAAGAACAATGCATTGCCTAAGCAGTGTATACTTTTATTCTTTTAGTATATGTCCATGCATGTGTGTGTGTGTGTGTGTGTGTGTGTGTGTCTTCACACCAAGAACATTGAAAAAGCCCAGTTTAAAGTTGCTGTAGTAAATTCTAAGGGTGTTGCAATAAAATATATTCCAGGTCCATAGTTCAATATTAGAAGATGAAAGAGTTAGGAAAGTGCAAACACCAAATTGCTGTGACAGGTACCACTGAAACAGAAGCAGTTCCATCCTGAAATATGCCAACCTTTCCAAAACACTCTGGATTTATTATTTTGTTTGTCTGAAGAGATTTACTGATCATGAATAGCTGAAGCTCTCAGTTCACCTTAAGGCATTTTGGGAATCCTTGCAATGAAGGAGCAGGACTCACATATACACAATTGACAGAAATATTGCCAAGAGAGATTTGGAGACCTTGGAGACCTCGGACGTACGTCAGTAGGGAGAGCTGGAGCGAGGCAGGAAAGAATGATAAACATTTAGTGCAGGACTACAGAATTGAGAGAGATTGAACTTGATCCTGCTTCAGCTGAAATCAATAGCATCAACTCCACCCAAGCAGAAGAATTTAGGCTCAACATTTCTGTGGCAGAACAACAACCTAGCCCTTCTAGTGATCAATCACTCATAGGTCATGCTTGATGCTGTAGAGTATAGAATTTTGGACAGTTCTGGCATTTAACCACCATTATCTGTGTATATATATAAATGAAAGCATGGAAAAACAGGAAATAGGTATCAAATATAAAATAAAGACTCTGTGCACGCATGTGCACAAATACATATATAGATCTCTATATACAGTTAAGGAGATCATTAGCTCTCTGAAGCTATTCATGGGGAAGGCATGTACTGTACTAGAAGTGATGGTCTCCCAGTTTCTAGCCTGGTGCCTTAACCACTAGACATCAGGCTAGAAAGCAGGAGACTATGAGTTCTAGCCCCACCTTAGGCATGAAGCCAGCTGGGTGACTTTGGGCCAGTCACTCTCTCTCAGCTGTAGGAAGCAAACAATGGCAAACCACTTCCAAAAACGTTGCCAAGAAAACAGCAGGGACTTGTCCAACAGACACCAGGAGTCAACACTGACTTGAAGGCATAAAATAAATAAATGTTCTATACTTTTCATCCCAGGAGGCTGTCTGTATTCTAAGTTTCAAGAATGAGATTAACAAAATAACTGAGAACTCTGCAGTTTCTGTAAGAGATAAAAGACATGTGTTTTCCTGGAAATCAAGAGCACAATCCTGTCCCATTAAAAGCAAATTGAACCCAATCACCCATTACTTTTACACTCTATTGATGTAGCAGGAGAGAATTAGGCAACCACCATTCTGTCCCATTGCAATAAATGGAACTTAAAAGTTCTGGCTTTTACCTAGCTCATAAACTAAAAACAACAGGACCATATTGTTGGACAGTTGTACTATATAACTACAAATGTGATATTTAAGTACAATTCTATGTTGTGAATCTAATGACCATTAATCTAAGTACATGTTTTCTGCTTCCATTTCTATACAATCCAGGATCTATTATCTACTGTGGGAGACTACTGTGCAATTTTTTGGGACCGATGGGCACCTTTGGAATTTTTAGAACATTTAGCGGATATTTTCCAAAAATGGTTGCTAGAGGGACTTGACAATTCACAAAGATATGCCATAAACCTGCCATTCTAATACAGTCATTTAAAAGATTAATTTACTAGATGGTTACCTTTCTACCCCCCAACCCTCATGCTCCCTATTTTGCCCTCTTACTTGTGGAAATTTCGGCACTGGTGTGGAGCCTCTTAGATGGCTGTATTATGATGCATGAATTGTACTCTCCTGCTGATAATTTTTTATGGTTTTAATCTGGTTTTTAATGGTTCTATATGTTTTTATTTGTATTTTGTTTGCCGTTTCTTGTTGTTTTAATTGTGTGAGCCTCCCAGAGTCACAAATGTGAGATGGGCAGCTATATACATTTTAATTAATTAATTAATTAATAGATGAATGAATTAAATACTGGTATTGTACTAAACTAAAGCTGTCCAGCAGGAGTATAGAGGTATCCCTGAAAATCAGGTTCATTCTGGAAGCTGAGAAAGAGAGAGGTCAAGGTCAAGGTAGAGGTAGAGGTAGAGGATGATGGAATGGTTTGATGAAGGCCGTGCTCGGAGAGATAAGCATTTCCTTAGCCCCCAGCAGGAGTGTGGGAAGGTTAAGAAGATGAAGCTGGCACCACCCTAAGGAATTCACGGTGTTTTGGCTGGCTGGCTTGGGAAGTGTAGATTCAGTCTGGAGAGATTTCTGTCTGAGAGGTTGAAGCTAATAAATGCAACAGAACTGTTTCTGTACTGTCTCGTGGAGTTCTTTGGGCTGAACCTGACATAGAGATAGATATATAAAATTTTTGCATTCTTGTAGAAACAAAATGTGGTAAGACAGAGGGTCTGATTAGGCTCCCTGGTCCTATATTTAAGCTCTACAGTACAACCACATCCATTCTGAGTCATCCAACAATGACTCACAACTGAATGATTTATATCAGAATTTCTTGTCCACCCCACAGAGTGAGAAAGCAGATAGCTATGAATCAGTCCCAAAAGGAAGAAACAGAACATCACTTGTCACTTCTGTCTTCTGATTAGAACTACTTAACTGGAACATCCTGGATGATCTACAACCATCTTGGATAGTTTACATCCTAGGCAGGGATATTTGCCAGGTACTGGCTATGTCTGTCCTTCCTTACAATAAGTCCACTACCCTTAGACAGTAACACAGTGTGCTAACCTTTTATCAGCAGCGCAAACACAGGAACCAGATTTTGCCAACTTAGTGCCCTACACCAACCTAGCACCTAATAATCTCAGGTAGTATATGAGTCTGTTCAACTGCTTATCCTCCAAAATCATTTAAGGCTATTGTCTATATCTTACAATGGTACCATCATGCTACCTGGAAAAAAACAGCAACAGGTCAGTCACTACCTACAAGAATAAATGGTCACAGACCTAACAACAGAAATGACAACCATCAGAAATCAATAGCAAAATGGTTTACTCTTCCGTGGCACTCTGTTACTGAAGATAGAGTTACCAACAGAGGGATTTTAAAGGAAGTCAAGCCTATAACTACTGAATTGGGATTAATAATACATTTCCTTAATTCTGAAAAACACAAGACAATGCTTCTCTGTCCCAACAGAGGAGTCATTTGACCCAAAGAGGCTAAAATGGAAATGTGTGCCCCCAGTCTCACAGTTATGAATGGCCCCTAGGCTTATTTTGCATACAAGTAAACTGAATGGCGACAAACATTTCAGGGCCTTCCAACTTTAGTCTCCTATGAATAATGCTTTTTGAGACAAACACTTCCTGCATCTGAAAAAGAAGACTCTAGCCCATGAAGGTTAATAACTATAGTTTGTAAGGTATCCCAAGAGGCTTTGTTTCTGAAAGTATTATTGTTTAAAAGCAGAAGACCTTGAATCTGTGTTTCCAAAATGAACTTTTCAGGGGAAGAAGGGAGGACAGATATTCAGCCTCATTATCAAAAGGAATAGTCATCCATTTTCTAGTCCTGAGAAAATTAGCCCCGATTCGATTTGAATTGGAGAGCTGAGGTTTGAAAAGGGCATGCTTTGATTTAGGCATGCAGTTTGAGATTCAAGGGCAAACCAATATGATTTGAACCACTTTGAATTCACTTTGAAAAAAGATTCTTCCGTAGGCCATAGTGGGGGAGCTTGAAAGTGACTGCAGCTGCTTCATTTTTGGCAGAATGGGATAAAAATATCTAGGGTGGCAGACTGTAGAAGCCATTAACCCTCCTAGTTTCAGCTAGATCTTTTCAAGGGTTTTCTTTCAAACTCTCCGTCCTGCAGTTCTTTTAAAGCAGGCATTGCAGGGATAAGGAAAAAAAAACAGTATGGCCACCTTCAAATTGTTTTGCAAAGAATTTAGTTGTACTGAGTGAATTAATATAACAAGTATCTTATACCAATTTAAAAATTAAAACTTTCCAAAACTGTTTGAAAGGTAAGGTCTTACTTTTCCATTTGCATTTCTGAAATACTGGGCTTGGCATAAAACTGAAGAATGATTATTAACTTGCCCTGTTAGAATGGTGTGCTTTGCTATCTCTGATCCTTTGATTGTCTAAGGTGCCAGGAAGGTTGCCATAGAAGATTGGCAAGCTCAGAAGCCCCCCCCCCCATCCCCATCCTTGGCAGGGCTTGATTGTGCCAGGATTGAAGCTTGCAAGCAATACTGTTCATTAATTAGCAAAAGCAGGTTGGCTCCATAAGATACAATGCCACAGAGAAAGAAGCTGATGCCAAACAGCTGGCATTCCTCGCTTTGCCATTCTATTCTTAAAATAGTAAATGCTTAATCTAATATTTATAGGATTTACCCTGTTGCCGATTCACCAAATGCTGAAAGACTTAAATCTGCCTCAATCATGCACAATTTAAAAATTGGTTTTAACTGAAGAATTCATTTTGCCTTGACCCGTCTCCAGAATGTAGACAGCTGAGCTCTTGAGTATTTGTAGTGTTTTCTGAAATGCAAATAATAAATGCACAATGAATCATTATCAGAATTAAAAATCATTCATTCATTTTGCATTTTCCAATAGTCATACCTGTACTGGAAGTTTGAGAATATTTTCAACAGGACTTGCAGATTTACTTTGGAGTTCACTTTACTCATTTCAGAGATAGATAGAGAGAGAGAGAGAGAGAGAGAGAGAGAGAGAGAGATAGGCACACACACACAAACACACACACACACACACACAGAGTATATTCAAAGAACCTCTTAACTTCAAAGTAGATTAATTTGGGAATAGAAATATCAAAAAGGATCTAGAAAAGCAATGGCTGCTTAAGGCCTGGATTAATTTTAACAATGCTTTTTCTTCGTGCTATTGTTATGATTGTCCACAATATTATTTGTGTCTTCCTTAGCTAAAATAACCAATGCAAGATAAACAGGAACAGTGTTGGAGCATGAAAAAAATCTACAGTGTGTAAAAATTAATTAATTGAAGAACCTGATCAAAAGCAAGTTCCTTGAAGCAACTTGAGGTCATATTAGTAACATTTTAGGGTCATTTAATTTCATTAGCTGGTGTGCAATTGCTTCAAGTGATTTTTTAAGACACAATTTGTCCATAAAATGTATGTTTTCATTAAACGCATCATTAGGTTTATGGTCTCTTCACTCAATCTCCATTTCTGCCTGCTTTATAGGGGCAAGAAATCAGAAGCAGGCACAAACATTTCTACTTAATGAGTTCGTTAATATGTGTGAGTGTTTGCTTTAGGGGAAGAGGCTGAGATATTTGTTTGCAATATATGATGAAGTCAAGAACTTTAGACCAGAGCGCTGACATCCAAAGTATTTTTGATTTCTTTGTCATCCATTTCTGGCCTACCCCATGTTATGCCAGGGATCCCTCCCCTGTAGTCTCTTCTGAACCAAAATGAAATTTCAAAGCTAACTTTTGTCTACCAACAAGCTTGAAATGTCCTACCCGTATACAAACTGGGGGAAGCAAATAAATCTGCAGAAAAGGAGCACTTTTTTTGTTTCAGCTTGAATGTCTCTTCAGTCACAGATAAATTCTTGCACTTGAATTTCTTGTACTCCTGCTTCATAGGACAACTCATTTATCTTTGATGATAGTCCCTTCGTTTTTCTGATTTTAGAAGGTTACAAAGACATTCTTTGACTGAAACTGGGGAAAGTGGATTCATTCTCCCTCTCCCTCCCCATTCTGAGCATTTGATTTCCATTGGTAATAGATGGGCATGCCCTCTCTGTCTGCCCAAGGTCAGCTTTTCCCTTAGGCAATTTGCTCAGACAACACTAGCCTTCCTCTCTCCCATACCAACCTCACACTTCTCTTGGAGGGTAGAAATACATCTGTCTCACAGCTTGTTCTGTACATCTAAACTCTTATGTTGCCCTCAGTATAACACCCTGCACATACTCAGATTTCCCCATTTGAAACCATTTTTAGTGTTGAGCTCAAAATTGGTTTGGAAGCCACAGAAGGTCAAGCTTTAGGAACTGAGATGGTTTTCTTAAGTTTTTTTGTTCTGATGCAGGAGAGGAATACTGGACAAAGATTCAGTAGCAAAGTCAACTTGGCATGCAATTGGCATGTACCATTCTTATAAGAAATTGGCAGGTAAAATGCTCTAAGGTATAGAATAATTCAGTCTAGAACATATTACTCTGTAAGTTGGCAAGGACAAAGGTGTGCCTCATTTGTTTTTCATTTTTTTCTTCCATAGCCCTCCCCAATGAGAGGTAGTCTTGCACCTAAACCAAGTTAACATTTCTTCCTGCAGCAGCAACATGACTGACTCAGAGTGACTCAGGATTTTGATTGGCATTGCCTTGGTTTTAATTGTATCAGTTATAGCCTATAGAATCTGTGTACAAAATCTCTATTTTTGGTGGTTCCAAATTGGCTTATGGAGTAACTTCCCTCCTCTTCTACTTACTCACTGGTGCACAGGATAAGTAAAAAGTCATTTTCCATTCCAGGTAGCTATAAATCTATTTAGTTTTTTCTCCAGTCTAGCAACATAATATACCACACCCTAAGCTTTCAATAAGTTAAGCAATTATGTGTACAGTAGGATTTTTGCATTCTTATTACATCTTTCCTGTAAAGCTTGACATCAGAGTTCATTTAAAAAGATTCCCTACAAAGTAGTTAGTATAGTTTTATGTTGATGGATCTGGAATAAATTAATTTACTTCTAAAACAACTGTTGGGTGGGCACATACTGTATAATTTAGTGTGTAATCTGTCAAGGCAAAAAATTGCCAGAAGATTCAAAAGATTCCCTCAGGGCATGATCTGAGTTCAGTTGAATATCTGAATGCATGTGTCATTCAGAGAGAGGCACCATTTTGTCCTTCACTGCTGGAAGCTAAAGGCTTTGGGATGGTTTACTTGTTTCTCAAGCTAATAAGATATACTCTACAGTATATCTCATGTACTCTATCTTCAGAAGAAATCTCTTGTTAAGGTGCCACAGATCATCCCAGATCTTAGAGTATTGGAGAATGTGAACCAATGAGATATACTGGGGGGGGGGGGGACTCATAAAAGTAGTTGACATAGGAAATAATTTTAGATTACATTCCTTGTGTGATGGAATGGTGTTATGAAGGCCGCCACGCTCAGGGAGATAAGTGTTTCCTTAGCCCCCAACAGGAGTGTGGGAAGTTTAAGATGATGAGACTGGCACCACCCTAAGGAATTCATGGTGTTGTGGCTGGCTGGCTTGGGAACTTAGGTTCAGTCTGGAGAGATTTCTGTCTTGAGGTGGAAGCTAATAAATGCAACAGAACTGTATTTGCACTGTCTCGTGGAGTTCTTTGGGCTGAACCTGACACCTTGCTTTTGATTTTCATCCTTGCCACTTGTTTTTATCAATGTGCTTTTTTTTCCAGAATCGTGCATGCATTTTTCTTTACTTTTACCTGAAACCACAACTTTCATAGGAAGAGTGGGGAGGAAAAACTGTAACAAATGTTGATAGGCTTATGTCACTCTTCTCCAAGTTGGTGCTCTCCAAATATATTGGGACTATAGCTCCTATACTCCTGGCTGGAAATGTTAGGAGTTGTATTCCCAGCATTCCTGGAAGATATTAGGTTGAATATGAAGAGTTTAGTCAAATATCTACTTATCACAAACCAGTAGGCTAAGTCAGTCTGATGCATTCCTTTCTTAGTTATTAATAGCCCAGTCCGAAGTATACTGTAAATATTGGAACCGACTTTCACTAATGTTAGGGGAGACATGCACAGGTTTATTATATCTGGACATAGTGGAAGGATGAATTGGGCATTATTGGACCTTCTTGAAATTTCCCTAAGAACAAATGCTGCATCCTCTGGGGAGATAAACCTTGGTGTTTCATTATTTTGAGCAATGCAGTGAATCTCTTTGGCAAGCTATTCCATAATGTATCCTTTATCCATGTAGGTATTTAACTGAGTTTTATTAGGAAAACCCAAGGCAAAAAGGAGCTGAGATTATACTAAAAAAGTATCCAATATCTTAAAATCACAGACCATCATTCTAACATGCCTTCCCACTTCAATAACATTGAAATCATAGTTGAGAATTATACATAAACAGTGAGGGGAGCAAATGAAAAGTCCTGGGGAGAATTGGGCTCTCTTTGCTGCATCACATTGATTTGGGCAGCTTTACAAGCACACCACTTCTCTCAGCTGAACCTACAGGGCCTGTTCACCCGTTCAGGCCTGTCAGCTGCACTTTGGAGTTCCACTTCAGCAATGCATGTCTCTTAGCAACCATGGAGGTCCTTATGAACAACACTCTTTTGCATTTATACAGATCCTTGATGGTATCTATCAAAATGACAGCTATGCAAGTAGATCATAATCATTCTATTATCGATCTCTACACTAGCAGCAACATGTCTCATTAGCATTAGTAGAGATAACAAAAAAGATTAAGAAAGCATAATTTCAAAAATAATCCAAGCCAAGTAACATGCAAAAGAAACCACCCACTGCAAATAATAGCTAAAAAAAAGAATGTTGTCCCTCTCCTTTACAGGGTGTGCTCAGAACATTTTACTGCCTAAGGAAAAGAATACTATCTCATATACATAAGTTGACTGAAGCAGCAATGGAACCTTCTTCAACACTGATAAATGAACAGTATTTCTAGGCATCCATGATGAGGCAGGTGATTAATTTCTTTATACTGTCATGATGCAAAAGAAAGCTCCTTATAATTCTGTGTCAAACACTGGCCACAAGTACATAAAGGTGGGGGTTGTGTCATGACATCGCTGTATGTATGACATCATTTTGACAATATCTCAATTTGCTGTGGTTGCCTAAGGCAGCATTCTTTACCACTCCTGATGGGGTCAGCTTGTGCCTCCAGGAGTAATGCAGAGGTCTCTGGACCATCTCATGCCAGCCTCCCACTTCTACTGCTTGGCCAACAGTGTATCTGGGCCTTGTGGTAGGAACAGTACAGTCACCCCAGCAAACTATGGGCATTTTATTCAGATTTTCTGTATATGCTATACATTTAGCACTTCACTTAAAAGCAAAGAGATTTCTATCTGTTCAGTAACTAAGATTCAGCAATAAAAATTAAGTGCAAAAATAAAACAAAAATTTTTGGGGTAACCCAATTGATTAAAAGACACTTCAGAAATTGATCGGCTGAAATATTTAGCAGAATTTCCACTTTGCTTTTATTTAAATTGTTAGGAAATATAGTTTTCTTCAGAACTGCAGTGCAATCATTTAAAGAAGAAGAAGAATCAGCCTTAACAATTCAGTGTCTCATGCACATTCCACTATATAGGCTTGCTGGCGAGAAATTGGTAGCTTTGAGGAAACTGCTGATTTTCTGAGCAGATTTATTCATTCACGCAGTAGTTTGTAATTAAAAACAAATTACTTAGATATCATAGATAGCTCATGAACTATGCCCAGTTAGACATCCTTTTGAATAAAAATGTTGATGTTAAGTACTGTCTAGTTAAAGCAGATGTAGAACTATTTTGGGAGCGATAAGATCAGGCAAAAATCTTAATTCTATTTTCATTGTCTTCCCAGGCCAATTTCTCTCTAGCTATTTATCTGTAATCCTCCATTAGTTTCTTTCTTTTTTACAGCTTTAATCTGACAGTTAAGCCTTTCAGAATTATTAGCATTATTCATAAATGTGGATATGGTCTTAACCAACGGCCGAGATCCTATCACTGAATGATCCTTCTAGAGCAGACACGCCTTTGTAGATGGCTTGAAATACCTCTCTCGTTGATTGTGGTTGCAAAAGTGCATAAAGGTGACCCAGAATAAGGATCTGTCTAGACCAAGAAAGTAACACATGGCCTTGCAGGTACTGTTGGATTGCACAATACGTTTTCCCAAGAACCATGTTTGCTAGTGCTTATTGAGACAAGGATCACAATTGGTGTATGCTTTGTAGGAAAAGTTGTGATTTCATTTCACATTTAAATTCCAAGATTTGCTGTATTATACTATGCATGTCTTTCCAGTACTTTGGGGGGTTTTTTTACATGTTCACCACATGTGATAAAACATTTCTTCTGCTTCATTGCATTTCCAACATTTGTTGCTGTATGATTTGTCTATCTTAGCTATTATTGATGGCGTTGTGTACCATTTGTAAAAACATTTTGTACCAGCTTTCCTTTAAGCTATAACTTGGTGTCAATTTTATAGATTTAGTCCATAATTCTTCCCAGTGTTGTTTTGTAACTGTTTCTTTGATATTTTGCATCCATTTTATCATATAGTTTTTTGTTCGTTCTGTCTCTGTGTCATACCTCATTTAATCTCTTGCCATAATTTGACATAGTTATTTTGACATATTTCTTGATTGTTTCCTCAGTATATTCTCAGAAAAAAATTAACAAGAAACATCATAATCTAATGAGATATATGCTTACAGCAGCAAGAACAACTTTTGCTCAACATTGGAAGAAAGACACGATTCCAACAATATCTGGTTGGAAACTTAAACTTGGAGAATATGCAGCAGTGGCAAAACTAACAGTATATATACGCAATAGAAGTTTAAATTTAAGCAAGAATTGGTTCCCATACATACCATACAACATTCAGCATGGCAAATATAATCACTTCTAGTCTGGCTTCTAAGGGGGCCTAAATGTCTACAAATATTGCAAATTAGCAGATTAATATAATTCATGTTCAATTTGCTCTGCTTATTTATTTTCTTTTATTAACATGCATGTGTGCATGTGTATACACATACACACACAAACACACTAAATAACAATACAAGGGAGACTTTAATATTAAATAATCAGCTTAAGATCAAAACCTCTAGTATATAACAAATATTTTGATATCAGTTGTAGTGGTTCTTTTTCAATGTTATACTCAACTTTGGATGAAAAAGCCAAATCATTTTATGCTTATAATATCGATATCCTACACTATAATTAACATTGACAGAATATTTTTTCCTTCTCTTCTCTATTCCCAATACTCTAAGCTACTTAAATAATCAAATGCTAATAATCTTGAATCACATTATACAAACATCAATGTACTGAAACAACACAATGTATTAAGATTTATAACAACATAATAAAAAGGGGAAAAAACAATTGGAATATACTTTGTGACTGATATTTGTACATTATAGCTAAATTTAAACAAGTGAAAACATTTAAAGGGACTGGAGCAAGGCTGGGAAAGCAAAAGAAATATACAGCAAGAGCGGTGATGAGACAAGGAAAAATAACCATCATGGGCGACAAAAGCTTCCAGGAATGTTCACAAGACTTCGCCTCAGAATGGTATAAGGAGGAATGACAAAACAATAACAAAGGCACAATTCTCTAACAAAAGACAACAAGGTAAAGGTAACTAAAGCAGGTATACAGGTAGTCCCCAGTTTAAGAACAAGTTCCATTCCCAGGGTCTGTCCTTAAGTCAAATTTGTACGTAAGCCAGAACAGTATTATCATATAATACTGTATAAGTAGTGTTGTGTAATTAACTTGAACCATTGTGAATTTAACTTGAATTTTGCTACAATAAGCCCCGTTCTTAACTATGGGTCATCTGTAAATCAGACGTTCTTAATCCAGGGACTACTTGTACTATGCAAGGTTTCCTGAAAAAAACTACAGATTTCTACAGATATGCTGACCATGGCCACACATTGCTCATTCTGGTCAGATCCTTTTAAGACTAAGCTGAATTGAGGACAATATTTCAGTGACCTGGGACTGCACTTTTTAGTATTTGGCGTTTGGTCAAAAGGAATACAGTACTGCAAAGATATGATACAGGCTGTAGCCAAGATTCCTGGAGCTTTTTGTCTTTTGTGAGAAAAGGTTTCTTGTTTTCTCTCTCTTAATTCTTTTAATGGCTTACATACATAAACCCAGTTTTGTTCTTTGGTGGTTTGCTACCAAATTTCTGCAATTTGGAGCTGCAAAAAAAAAAAGTGGGGAGGACTTGAAAACTACATGCAATTTAAGACTAGCTGATTGCTATTAGTCTAGGTTTGGCTCCAAAATTAGAGGAATAGATATGTGGAGCTCATAAATTGAGGCAAAGAATTCTCCAGAGATCCCTGGTAGTCCCTGGTATGGACCCTGAACTGGGTCTTATCCCTTCAGCTGCTTCAAACTCCATTATCCCAACTCCTAACCATAGGCCAACCAAACCACAGTGTGGTGGAGCACCAAACTAAAGATCACAAGAAGTTCTGAAGAAGGGCTCCATCGGAGTAAAGAAATGGCCACTAACACCAGCTGAATCCAAGTAGGACTCACTTGCCAGTCCATAAAGACACACCCAGAGCAAGCCAGATACCTCATCAGAAGCAATGTTTCTGACAGCCAGCCTTGTCCTCTTATATCCAGCAGCTTCAGCTTTGCTCTGTCTGTTTGGACTTTTCAGCCTTTATCTGCATCAACCATACCTTTTGCCCAACTACTTCAGACACAATAGCAAACCTTTGCATCTTGCTTACAGATTGAATATGTGATACTCTTCCATTTAAGGATCTTTCTGTAGGACTGATTATAGTGCTTTTGATCTCAGCCTGTTCAATAACTTTGTTTCCTCTCCTCTTTGAGTCAGTGGAAAAGAAAGACTAGCAGATGATCATCTCCTACCTATAAATTCTTGGATTTTTTTAAAAGACTAGGCTAGATAAGTCTTTGATTCTGACAGATACTTTTTATCTTAAAGTGTGCAAAACCATGAGCATGTGTTAAACTGTTAATGCACATTGGTGGACTGTGGAGTTCCTTATAAATATATTACAAAACTGGAATGAAACAAATTTGCACAATAAAATGGGATCCAGATAAGGTAGTCAAGCCTTCTGTGCCTATAGTTATCTGTTGATGGAAAAGTTAGATACAAATATATACAAGGAACAAATAAACCTGACTTTTTCCTAGCTATAATCTGGGCTGGCTCACCAGCTGGAGGGTTGCTTTTCTTTATGCAGCAATGGAATGACATGCTTGGTATAATTTGCAGGCCACTCATTGGCTGCTTAATAGATTCTGAAGTTTGGAGCTGGAACCGATTAACATGAATAAATGTAAATGATGGTTATCTAAATTACAAATAAACGATGAATTAACAAATCACCCTATATATGCTATAAAACCAGTCACTACCTAAATCATCTCGATCCTTTGATATATAGGCATGCCAAGCACAATTTAAAGAGAATTGTTTGTGCCCGAGCGAAGCCTTTGCTGACATAAATATATTCTGACAGTAATTAAAATGTTTCTCTGCAATGGCAAATACAATCCCAGCGTATTATCCAAGGGGAGGAAGGTTAAAAAAAATCTTTCTGTAGTTAAAAAAAAGAAGCAGCTTGGGATGGTGGGAGAGGACATGGCTCTGGATCACCTTTCATTCATTTTTACTCAGTCAACTGATTCTTACCGTGGTAGTCCCAGCTATAACCCCAAAGCTGGCCCTGAGTGTGAAAGCTGCTTCCCTACACAGGTTTCCTAAGCCAAATCTTTTCCAGCTGCTGTAGAATCAGCCATCCCAACTTGATTGCTTCTTTTTTTTACCATTTTAGTGGACCCATTTCCACTATACTTTTATGCTTCTTTTTTTTTAAATTTCATGTTTTTCTTGACATGCCCAGCTCTCACTTCCACATAATGAAGTAGGTTGAAGCCTGTATTTATATACAGAAATTTTCATTTCTTTCAACAAACATTCATTCCTTGCAACAGGCCACACATTACCCATTCCCTTTCTATCAGCATTTATTTATTTTACAATTTGTCTATGTTGACTAAAGGATGGAAGTTTATCTACATAATCTAGTTTTTACCCATGTATATATAATTGTCATCGTTCACTCCATTTTCACTGTTAAACATGGCTATCCTGGTCTTTGATGCATTCAGTTTCAGATTCACACTCCTTATATCATACAGTCTATCTAACATATGCTTCAAATAATTCAGCTTCTCAGCAAGTAACACAGCATCAACTGCCCAACCAACATACCTCTAATATGAGAAGGCTTCCTTATACATTTATCCATAAATACATTAAACAACTAAGGAACACCACAGATCCTTGTTGTACTCCAGCTCAGTGTTGAACCATTCACTAAACAGTCTATTTTGTCTCATGCATGCTTTATTTCTGTCATATGCTACTCTTAACACATTCAGCAACCAATTTTCAATTTGATATAAATATTTGGTAGTTCAAGCCTATTCATTTGTTAATAATAATAATACCCCAGTGGGGCACTACCGTGATGTGGTTGTGGGGCTTGCATGCTCTGAGGAGGAAGAGAGTTATGCCAGAGGTTCAACCATACCGGACAGGTCTCATCAGAGGGGCCAGGCAATGAGTGCCTCTCCCATAAACAATATGGTGAGACATAATTTACAGAAACCCATACCAGATCAGTCATCGCCCAGGTCAACAAGGACTGCACTAGGTGTTCTAGTTCCTGGACATCTGGTGACAAGTGGATTACAGGACTCAGGACTGTTGGCTGAGCAACCAGGGCCAGCAGCTGCAGAACTACTGGAAGAAAAGTTGTTTATCCACCACAAATATACAAAGACAAAAAACAAAGAAATAATGATCTGCTATTACAAATCAAGTCCAAGGAAAAGGGGATGCCTGAAAAGAATGCATCAGTTCTGGAAAAAACAACATTCAGAATCAGAAATAACAGAACAGAGGCTAGCAGATCAACATCAATTTATAACACAAAATGAAGTATTCACAGAAGTAGAATTGAAAGAACTGCAAAGATCTACCCAGGGCAAAGAAATCAAAGCCTTGCCAGAAGTAGCTCAGACAATAGAGCCTTCTCAGAAAGAACAAAGCCCTTTAACAAAAAAAAAAAAAAATGAGGAATTGAAACAGAGAATAACTGAGCAACTAGAATAACACAAACATAACAGAATAAGGTTGCCTGCATTGAAGCTTGTTACAAAGAAATAGCTAGCACAAGTATTAAATGACGCCAATACTGTACTATCAAATATAAGCAACAGCTCACTGCAGGAAACAAACCAACTGATGTACAGCACAGCTGCAGTTATAACTGAATACCTTGGATGTAAAATCAACAAACAAGAAAAAAAGCCAAACAGTGCACCACCAAAATGGAAAATCAGATTGGAAAATCAGATCAGCATGCTAAGATCAGATGCAAGCAAGCTAGAACAGATGAAAGAAAAGAAGCTGAAAAATAGAAAGACCAAAGAATACCTGATCAAGAAATATCACCTAGAAACAAGGAAGATCAAGGAAGCACTGGAAATAATAAAGCAGCAAATAACAGCCATAGCCAACAAGCTCAGCAGATGTGAAGCTCAAATTGCACACTACAGGCGGAATCTCCAATTTCAGTCAAATCAGAAACATTTCTACCAATCCATCAATGGAGAGATTGAAATGAACCAGTCAACACCTGGCAAAGAAGAAACAGTGAAGTTCTGGGAGCAGCTATGGGACAACCCAAAGAAATACAACAAGAATGTAGCTTGGATAAAAGAGGTAGATAAGAATTAAAAAAGAAGCTGAAATGAAAGAACTTGTAATAACAGCAGAAATGGTGAAGAAAAGGACAAGGAAGATCAGCACCAGGTGAAGATGAACTGCATGGTTTTGGTTAAACATCTGACTGGTCTGCACCCAGTCACTGCCAAGCAGTTTAACAACATACTCCAAGGGGGTGAAATTGAAGATTGGTTAATATCTGGCAAAACCTACCTGATAATGAAAGATCCAACAAAAGGGGCAGCACCAGGCAACTACAGGCCAATTACCTGCTTGCCAACAACTTTCAAATTACTAATTGGTGTGGTAGCTGATGCAGTCCAACAGCATCTAGTTGAAAACAAGATCTTTCCATCTGAGCAGAAAGGAAACCGCCCAAACAGCAGAGGAACAAAAGATTAGGTCCTAATTGACAAAATTATTTTGGAAAACTGTAAGAGAAGGAAGACCAACTTGAATGTAGCTTGGATTGATTACAAGAAGGCATTCGACTCCATGCCACATGACTGGATAATCAAGTGCCTAGAAATAACAGGAGTCAGTAGGAACATCAAAAGCTTTGTGCAAAGAACAATGACACAGTGGAAGACACAGTTGCTGGTCAATGGTGATAGACTGGGAGAGGTTAACATCAAGAGAGGAATCTTTCAAGGAGACTCACTATCACCACTACTGTTTGTCATTGCATTGATTCCTCTGTCAATAATACTGAACAAGTCAGGACATGGCTAACAAACATCAAAAATATCTGCCAGGTTATCCCACCTCCTTTACATGGACAATCTGAAGCTGTATGGAAAAACACCATCTGAAATGGAATTGCTGCTCAACACTGTCTGAATATACAGCCAAGATATTGCAATGGAGTTTGGGCTGGACAAATGTGCCACCCTGACCATCCACAGGGGAAAAATTGTAAAAACTGAAGGAATCAAGATGCGCTATGGAAATAACATCAAGAGTCTGGATGAAGAAGATCACTACAAATACCTGGGCATCCTTCAGGTTGACAATGTCAAGCACTGAAGTCAAGAATAAGGTTCATAGTGAATATATCAGTAGAGTGAAGAAGATCTTAAAGTCCAAACTCAGTGGCAGAAATACCATCAAGGCAATTAACACCTGGGCAATTCCAGTCATTAGATATACAGCTGGAATAGTGAACTGGATTCAAGCTGAACTAAAAGCCCTAGATAGGAAGACCAGAAAAATAATGACAATGAATCATGTCCTTCATCCACACAGTGACATTGACAGACTCTACTTACCAAGGAGCATAGATGGGCATGGAATGTTGGAAGTACACCAGACAATTGAAGAAGAAAAAAGGGCATTGGAAGAATATCTGAAGGACAATGAAGAAGATGCACTGAAGCTAGGACACCATGAAGGCTTACTGAACACCAAAGAAACCAAACTGGCCTATAAGAAAGACCAAATGAAGAACAGAAAAGAGAAATAGCGAGGCAAAGTATTACATGGCCAGTACACAAAAAAACTAGCAGGCAAAGCAGATAACAAGACTTGGTAATGGCTAAGAACAGGAAAGTTGAGGAAAGAGACAGAGGGGCTAATTCTGGCTGCACAAGACCAAGCCTCAAGAACAAATGCATATAAAGCCAGACTTGAGAAGATAGCAACAGACAGCAAATGCCGCCTCTGCAAAGAAGCTGTAGAAATAGTGGACCACCTAGTTAGCTGCTGCAAGAAGATTGCACAGACTGACTACAAACAATGGCATGACAAAGTAGCAACAATGGTGCATTGGAATATCTGCAAGAAATACCATTTGCCTGCAAGCAAGAACTGGTGAGTCCACAAAACAGACAAAGTAATAGAAAACGAAGAAGCTAAAGTACTCTGGGACAAGCACCTGCCACACAACACCCCAGACTTAACAACTGTTGATAAGAAGGACAAAAAACTCTGGATAGTGTACATTCCAATACCTGGAGACAGCAGAAGAGAAGAGAAAGAACTGGAAAAAAAATCACAAAATATAAAGAACTGCAAATAGAATGACTATGGCAAAGAAAGCAAAGATAGTAATAGGCACCTTGGGTGGAACCCCAAAACATGTGGAGCACCACTTGAAGACCCTTGGCACTGACAAAATCACCGTCAGCCAGTTGCAAAAGGCAGTGTTACTTGGAACAGCTTATATCCTGCGGCAATACCTTTAACACCATCAAACAACATCTGCCTATCCTAGGTCCTTGGGAAGGACTCAATAGGTGGATAAAAATGCCAAATCCATCTAAACGTCTGGCTGACTGTGCGACCAACCATCATCATCATCATCATCATCATCTGTTCAATTTATATGCCACCCAACTCCCAGCAACTCTGGGCAGTTTACAATTGTTAAAACATTTAAAAACAAATAACAGTAGGGAAAAACCCACAAAAACAGCACAAGACAGAACAATGATGGCAAAGAAAATAAACCCAGAGGGGAACAGAAAGGAAGAAAGGGACATCAGCCATCCTCTCCAAAGGCCTAAATCAAACTAAATCTAAATCAACAGGTTTATAATAAAATATGTTTGGCACTTTCATACATTGCCCAGTGTCCTGCCGAACAGCTGAATATGGTATGCTCACATAACATTTTAGGAAGCAGACAAGGTTTAGGCTGTTATCAGCCTTAGATGTATTCAAGCAGCATGCAGCATTCTCTGCTAATGGTAAAGACAAAACTGGTCAGTTTGAATACATTTTGACAAGTACACCAGGAGCCCATCCAAAGCTCATACATACTCATTGTATTCTATGCAAGTTAGAATCTCTAATTAGAGGTTACTTTGCAAGCCAACATAGTAGCACCCTTCCCACCAACTAAATTGAACTGGCACTCATTCAAGACTTAATGTGAACTCATAGGAATATATTTATTTCAGTCAAGTATTTTTACAGTGATTGATCATATTTTTACCATTATTCCTAGCTGTAAAATTGAGAATGTCTTCTTACAGAGGCACACAGTGTCAAATTAAACGGCCGTGCATCTAGCTGAATGAAATGAAAAAGTTTGTACTACTGGCATACCTAACTGCTAATCAGAAGGAAACTTTTTTCAAGTATGGGATTTGAATTTGATGAGTCAGCTGAGTTCTTTATGATATAAAATCCTTTAAATCTATTTTGCCATGTTATCAAAATAATAAAACTATAAAAATAATTCATAGCTGATTCTATGCTCCCATAAAAATGCACTGTATTCATCAAAGACTTTCTAGATTGTGTTTTGGTAATTAGGTAGATTTCTGGTGGCAAAGCTCATTTAGTAACTTACTTTAGTAAAATGTTTTGGAGGGAATCAGAAAAAAGTACTCAGTGGCCTTAATTATGGATGCTAGTGTTGCTTATTGTCCATTTTTCTCAGGACAAAATGGTGTCACCCAAGAAATCAATTAAATTGTTGTCATTAGCTGCCAGATTTATTATACCAAAACATTGGAAAACTGAAATACATTCTTCTTTAGATCAATAGCATTTAAATATAAGGGAAATACAAATGGCTGAAAAATTTACACAGCAGCAAAAAGTCTTGCTGTTACCTTTAATTAAATATTGTTTTATTCAAATTTGGTCTCAATTTTTTAGTTACTGTATATCAAAAAAAAATATCCTAAAAGATCTCCTTCATCTAAACTAATGTATATTTGGAAGAAATATTGAATATAGAAGTTTAGCATGTTATATCTCCACCCCAAATCCTGCTCATGTGTAAGTTCCAACTTAAGCTAAAGAAGAAAGGCAACCAGTTTCTACAATTTGATCTTGAGGATATACCCACCATTTTCAAGAAGAACATCATGATTTGCTTTGAAGTCCTGAACTTCATTGATAGAGAACAAGAGGAATGATGGAATGAACTTAAAGGAATTGTTAGTTAAATGTGAATATAGACTGCCAAAGATGAAGGAACAGAAGAAAGCAAACTGGATGTCAGAACAAATGGTGAAAATTTCCAAGAAGAAAAGAGAAGTCAAAGCCAAGAAAGAGAAAAAATCTCAGAAAGGAACTTAACAAAGATTTGCAGACAGCTATTAGAAGAGACAAGAAGCAGTATTACAACAACATCTGTAAAGACAATGAAGATGGAAACAGATGTAGAAAAACAAGGAAAGTCTTCCAAAAGATCTCTAAACTCAGAAGGAGTTTCCACCCTCAAATTGGTATGCTAAAGGACACCAGTAGATAGATAATAACTGATTCAAAGATCAGACAAAGATGGAAGGAGTATACTGAAATACCATACAGTAGAGATGTCAACATTCAAGATACCTTAGAAGAATCCAATATTTACAGGAACTTCTAGTACTAAAAGATGAAATTAGATCAGCACTTTTGTCATATCAGCTTCCCAAGTAGACCAGACAGGAAACACAACCAGATGAACCAATTATCCTTTATTGTAAGGCTACATTAACAGGATCTTGCAAGTCTGAAAGTACAAATCTCCCACTGTCCCTTTTTACCGCCTGATCATTTAGGGCAGATCCTTTCTAAGTTTCTATCTCTGCTCATTACTCAGTTGCAGGCTCCTCCTCCTTGTAATTTATGGGTTTGATGATTAGAAAGGGTAGAATATGGAAAGAAGGGAGCTATGATGTAACCTTAGTGAGAGAGGATAAAATATGAATGCACTTATAGCTGCTGTAAAGAAGATCAGAAGCCATTATATATATTTTTTCTTTTCTTTTTTTCTTTTTCTTTTTTCTTTCATTTCTTTTCTATTATCACTTTTCTTTTACTTTACTTTCTTTTTTCTTTAAATTTGTATTGTTTTTACTTTATAAAAACCTCTTCAATAAAAATTAATTTTAAAAAAGTGAAAAAACGGGACTAAAATTAAATATAAAGAAAACAAACTAAAGGCAGCAGATACAACAACCAGCCTTACAAATGATAATGAAGATATTAAAGTTGTGGATAGCTTTTGCCTTTTGGGATCAATCATTAATGGTCAAGGAAACAGCAGTCATGAAATACATCATAGACTAACACTTAATAGAGCAGCCATTAAGATCTTGGAAAAGATGTTCAGATGCCATGATGTGTCTATACCTATGAAGGACAGAATAGTGCAAGCAATGATATTCCCTGTGACATTCTATGGAACCGAAAGCTGGACCCTGAAGAAGCCGGATAGAAAGAGTATTGATGCATTTGAAATTTGTGTTGGAGAAAATGCCTGAGAATACCATGGACAGCCAAGAAAACAAACCATTGGATCAGCACACAAATCAACCCCGAGTTCTCACTTGAGGCACAAAAGACCAGGTTCAAATTATCCTACTTCAGACACATTATGCAAAAGCCTTGCTTTCTGGAGAAGGCTCTAATGGTGGCAAAAGTGGAAGGAAAGAGAAGAGGATGGCCAGCAGCAAGGTGAAAGGACTCAGTTACAGCAGCAATGGGTTCACCAGTAGAAGACCTGAAGGACCAGGTTAGAGACAGATCATCATGAAAACCATCTATCTATATGGTTGCGAAGAGTTGATACCAATGTGATGGCACATAATCAATCTATCAATCAAATCTCTCCTTAATATTACAAATTGCAAGGTTAAATTACAAATGTATTTTTATGTATTTCCCAAGTTCCAAACCTCCCCACGTGCATGTGCAATTTCGATCTTCTGGCTGGCCCCTCTCTTCCAAGAGAATATATGAGAGATCACCACTCTCAGGACTCATAGCAGAGATTGCAATGCAGTGTCTAGAAACTATAGCACTCCCACACATACAACCAAAAGTATGGATACCGTATGTAGATGACACATTTGTTATAATAAAAAAGAAACAACTAGAAAAGAAACATGAAACCATCAACAACATCTTCAAAGGAATAAAATTCATAAGGGAAGAAGAAAACAACAACACACTCTCCTTCCTGAATATCCTCATCTGCAGAGGAAACGACAGCAAATTAGAAACACAAGTCTATCGAAAAACAACTCACACTAACCAAGTGCTCCATTACCAAAGTAACAACCCAACCTCCCAAAGAGGAGCTGTGTAAGAACATTATTCAGACGAGCACAAATGCACTGCAGCAACCCAGAACACCAGAAAAAGGAAAAAGACTGCCTATACAACATCTTCCAACAAAATGGATACCCACACAACTTTATCAAATACCCTAATCAGGGAACTATCAAGGAGAAAACCACACCAAAATGGGCAGGGCAAGTTATTGTATATAAACAAGAAGCAAACCTCACACTCACTAGCACTGATGATGTTACCTAGTCGGGTAATGAAACGTCTGCAAGCAAACAGCCAAGCTCAGAGAGCACCAAGGATGCCACATGCTCCCTCTCTTCCTCCCTTTTTTCCTTCCTATTCATTGCTATATGTACAATTTGTTAATCGCTATATATACATTGTAATGATTGTGTTTAAATGCATTTTAAATTTATTTTAACTGTAATTTTATTTTTAAAAAGACCACTACCAACATTTGATAAAATTGAACCATTTACATTGTCCTCTATAAACAATGTGGGGTGTAGTTTAAAGCTTTACCATGCTCTGTGTGTTTCTGGTACCAAGCTGGTAGCGGTCATTGGACAAAGGCTCCCTGGCCCAGCCTTGTGCTCCACAGGCAGACCTTTTCACAAAGCAAAGCCAAAGATTCTCTTAGTGAGCCGATAAGGATCAGGGCATTTTGGAGTTCACCCATCTTCATTTAGAATGACAGGAATAAAAATGATTCTTCTCTCCCTAATTAACACTGGCGAGTGGATGCGGCTCTGAGAGATAAACGCTGGAGCTTAAGAATATGCACAGAAGACCAAGTTGCTACTGTGGAGGGAATGCTTCAGTGAATAACAATCAAAACCATATAATGAAATCTTTTTCTTTTCCTAATAGGCAATAATGTGAGTGTATGCAGCACTAGAAGCCTTTTTTCATATATAATTATAGTCTCCAAAGCCAATTTGTTTTTAGTAAACTCTGAAGGCCAAAGAAGGACAGATAAATGAACGGTAAATTCCATTGAGCATTTTATCAGCTTCCTGCCACTCTATGAACAGCATCAGACCAAAAAAAAGTAACTAAACCACCCTCTTATTATAGATCCTGTGACAGACTATGCACAGCCTTGGTGAGCTGTTAATTCTATACTCTATCATTATTATTTCACTCCTTATTCTTTGCTAACAGACAGCCATGTGAGTTATAGGGCTATCAGAAAGCTGAGATTGTCAATCTAAATAAAATACCATGATTACCTATACTTAATGAGATTGAGGATTTGTATTCTTGTGTAAAACCAAAAACCATCCTTTAACTTAGCTCATAGAAACAGGGTAACAACAATATTAATAACAGCCAGTCCTCATTCTAGGAGAAGTATAAGCAAAAATGTCCTAGCTGGCTAGTAATATTGGGCACTCGTTTTTGTGTTTTTTCAGTACAAAGAAACCAATGAATGGATAGCTATATTCGACAGGCATATGAGAGTAAGTTCCTACAATATGCATAGGATTGCACAGTTCATTATTCTTGTCCAAAAAGCCAACTGGGACTTCTGCATTCAGAAGCAATATCTGTTTGACTATCTAGTGCTGGGATCAAACAACAAAAGGACACCATGATATCCAAGTCTTTCTTACTTCCTTTTAGAAACAACCAACTAGACTGCTTTTGAAAAAAGAATGTTATAGTAAATGAACCTTGGTAGGATGCAGAAAATATATTGTCTATGGTCTGGTCCTATCTGTTTTCTATTAGCCCACAGCTACCTGGCTATCATGCAATTTTATGAATCAAACTATGAAAACAAAAGTGGCTACCCAATATCAACAATCATAGTGATGGCATTTTTTAACCTTTATACTGTATACACAGCAACCAAGTCTAGGAAACTCACAGTATTCAGGAGTAATATAAGCAGGCATGGGGGAAAGCATGTGATTCAAGACAAAAATAATGGCTGGAGGAGGTGAAGTAGTTTGAGAAGTTCTAAAGAGAAACATAAGCTTAAAGTTTCATGCAGGAGTAGACAACATGTGTTCTCCCATATGCTCTGAACCTCAGTTTTCATAACCCATGACAGTTCTCCATGAAGGCTGAGAATTTATAGGCATTATCAATAGAAAGTACATAGAAGGCAGCAGATTGCTACCTCTGGTCTAGTAAAAATTCTGGGATTTTTGTAAGGGCTTTCTCAAAAGCATTTTACCAATGATGTAATATTTCAAGTCAGTTTTAATATCCAGTTTCATAATTATGGAAAAAGACAAAAACTTCATCACATTAAAAGGAAACAAAACAGTAAAGATTAGCATTGAGTATAGGTAGATTTGTAGATTAAGAAAGCTTTTGCCTTTCCTTAGGTGGCAAGTCCATAATATCAGCACTATAAACTGCTCTGTTTGGGAAGCCACATGAATGCTGATCTGATTTATAAGAACCATGTATAAGGCAAGTGGCTGCTCAAACTCATTGCTCAAAGACATTGCTGAATTAAGGAACTAAGTAAGACTCCAGATCTAAGCAAGTGGTCTATCTCCAGTATATCTGGCTGAGTTTACTTTCTCAGCTCTTTTTGTAGCCATTAATTTGCTTATAGATAAACATCCACCTCTTTTTTAATGTATTTTACATTTTGTTCATTTGTGTTTTTCTTGATTGTTCATTTTTAATTCCCTTGCTTTTAGTACAAATCTTGAAAACCCAAAGCATTTTTAGTCCAGATGTTAATGTTTCACCCTTGGCAAGTATATATTGTCTATCTGGAGCTATCAAAGCATCTTCTGTTATGTTACTGGCAATTCTGGAAACTTTAGGGAGAAGAAATTGAGCAAAATCTGCCCCAGCTCTCAACCCTTAGGAGCTGAACCTAATGTCTCCTCCTAATTTTGGCTCAGCTTGTAGAGGCTTCAGGAGTTTATGAAAGAAGAGCTACTCTTGAACACTTTGTCTATCATGCCTGTGGTGTAATGTCCCTTTAAGAGAATTATGAGTAATCTTAATTCAAAAACTGTAAAAGTATAAATTAGTCGTAATTGTCAATTAGTGTGTTTACTGTTTGATTGTTTCTGTTTTCTTGTATCCTTCAGATCCTGAAAATAAATGTTTTCTGTCTAGATTTTGGGACTTCTTTCATACCTGAGTAAGCAACAAACATTACAGTCAAATTTTCTATTTAAAATTCCTAAATAGTTTTTCTCCCCATCAAGATAAATTTGATTGGGAGTAAAACTTCCTCCAGTCTTGATTACTTTTCATTGACTGAAATATGCAGATTGATCTTCACAAAGTTTGCAAAAAAAAGCAGAAATCCATGTGATTAAAGAAGGCAATGGAGCATACATAAAAAGCCAAAGATATTTAATTCTACATCTGAAAAATATGCTACTGAAAAAAAGCTTCTTCCATCCTAGGCATATTACTCTTTCTGTAAGTAGGGATATGGTGACCAGATGTCCAGAATTATGCTAGGCAGGTCAAATTTTGCAAAGTTCACCTTCCACCCATCTCTATCCTCTGTCATCTTTTGTTCACCTTTCCCCCCCCCCCCTTCTCCTTTAGCCTCTTCACCTGTAGGGCCAGAAACCTGGACAAACACTAGATGGCAGCAAAGAGTCAGAGTTTTCTGTATCTCCTAGCTGCCATCCAGTGGTCCTCCCAATGTTTGCAATCCAAATATCATAGGCCCTACTAATCTCTCAAGGAACTTAAGAGGCATTAAGAGCACCTGCAAGCACAGGTCTGACTTAGTTGGTCTCCACAGAGTCTAGGGATGAGGGGATAAAGTAGTCTGGGTGGGAAAGGACTGGGTGAGGCAAAATAAATAGTTGCACCTAACTTCCAAGCTGGAAATTCTTTCTCTTGACTCTTGCCATTGTAAATTCCACAAGTTTACTAGCAAGATAGCTAATGCTGCCATGATCTGCTAGTAGAAAAGAATGTGTGAGACAGTAGGAGAATCTTATACACTTGGTGAGTACACATTTAATATTATTCTTTATCATTACAGGGTGTGTGTGTGTTTAGTAGAGATTAATTTAGTTCTAAAAAACTGTTCCTCATTATTATGTCATCATTTCTTAGGGTATTTTCATTGAGGAAACAGGAAAAAAAAAATGATTGTCTAATGATTGTGGAAAGGACCATGGTAATTTTTGGATCAGCATGCTGGACTGTTTGGATCAGCACGCTGGACTGTTTGTAGCTCAGTATATATACCAAATACAATATACACTGAAATAATTATTATTAAGCAATATGTATTCACTGAATGTTACATATAGTAAATCTTGATGACATTTTGCTCCTTGCCATACAGTAGTTATATGGGGAAGTCTAACACTTGTAAACTGAGAGGTAGTTTTACTCATATATAACTTGAATCTGATTATATGCCAAGCTTAGGCCTGCTTACTTTACATTAGTAAGCTTTCAACCTCAAGACCATCCCACTGGGCAAGGTCTTCCTTTACTTTATTCAGAGTGGAATATCTTTGAAAAAAAGCTAGAACATAATTAATATAAAGTAGAATAGAATATGATTTCCTAGGTGATCATTCAATTGGTCAGATTTAAAGAATGATAATGAAGGCATGAAATGGAAAGCTTGAAAAGTACCTAAATCAAGATTATTCTTTCAGATTCATTTAATAAACTGGATTGTGATTTGTGGCTAGACAGAGACATCTCTCTCTTGGATTAAGAAATAGAAGAAATCTTATCTACTGTTTGAATTGTCAAGAATATACTACACTGTGTTGTCTTCTTGGCTACTGAGACATTTGAATGTATTGCTTAATAGGATTAGGATGGTTGAGATTATAACCACCATTTTCTTCTATCTGGATTACTATCTTCAATCGTTGTTAGGAACCTTTTGTTCATACACTGTAATAAAGGAAGGGCAGGTAAACTATATGGAAATAAGCTATGACAGAGGCATGAAAGGGAATGAAATCTGTAAGGCACTAGGCACATTAAAATTAAAGAAAACTCCCACCTACTGAAGTCAGTTTGCATGCAATTTACATACAAGATACAGCAAGTTGTTACAGAATGAATAAAGGTGAAATGCTAGTTCCTTCTACCCTTACTAGTGATGTCATTATAGCATTTGTAGGGAGAAATCAGAATCCCATTAGTATCTCATGAAGGAAGGAATTCCAGTCCCATTCTGATCCACTGACATGCATATACTGTATAAATTCTCCTTTTTTTCCTTTTAATGAGACAATATTCTGCCATGTTTTTCCTTGGCAAAGAAGTCAAGAATATTATCCTTTGTTTTCTGAGTAGTAATGTGAACAGACATGGATAGCGCAAGCAGAGATAAAATTAACATATTTTTTAAAAATAAAAATTAAAAAGATAACCTTATTAGTAACAAAGTAAACAGCTAGAACCAAAGAAGTATTTCAGATGCTGGAACACACTTGTTTAATCATTATTCCAAAAACTCTACGTTGAGGAAAAGAGATGTATGATTTTAAAAACTACCAACCTCTCCATAAAACAGGCCAGATTCCTGTCTTTATCTAGGGAGATGTCGATGGAAAATGGGAATTGCATCCCAAATGGGAATTGCATTTTTCTAACTTAATCTTCACCCATTACTTCACAAATGAAAGATGGCTTTAAATAAGATTTTTGTTAGAACAGATTTGTTCTATGGCTCAAAAGTATTTCCTCCATACTAATTTAGTTTATTGCAGGTAATGTCTCTTCTCCTCCAACTCACCCCCTTCCCTTTTGACTTTAAATAGATACTGTACATTCATTTTAAATCAAGCATTTGGGTACAATCATCCTAATCTGATGGAACTTAAGGGAGAAGATATTTTCTTCTCAATATGAAAAGAAAAGGAAAACATAGTGGAGCACAACTCTAGAACCTCTCACTAAAAGACTGACACAATCCTTTCTTGCTGCAATTCCAAAATCATTGACAGATTTTCCTAGCTCTGGGGGTGGTTAATGAATGATGACAAAGTTTTCAGCACTGAACATCGCTTGTAATCAATTACCATAAACAAAGCAAGAAAATTGGAGTTGATGCTCACTTTTCTTTCATGATGTTTCTACATCACTCACACAAATTACAGTGTGCCATTTTTTTCTAAAATTGTTTAGATTTCCAATTAAAAGCTGCATGTAGCATTTCTAATTAAAAGCTGAAACTGATGCATTTGCATCACTGGTGCTTCCAGAGCGACGTTTTCCCCTAAGATGAATGGAGTCTGTTCCTAAAGAAATCCTACCTCTGGTCTCACCAGAGAGTCTTCCACTTAAGTAAACTTTCTAAGATGCACAGCCAACTCCTTTACACAAATGAGCTGATTTCTCTCATCAATATTCATTCAATTAGCAATTACTTAGAAACTTAATAGCAGCAGTGGTGTGTGAAGCACAGTAGTGCATGCCCACCTACACATCTTTGCATTTGCTACCTGAAAAATAAAGGACATCATAATACACAAAATTCCCAGCCACTTGCAATGGGCTTCTCAGAGCCTGAGAAAAAAAGATGGCATTTACAAAATGTATTATAAGTCAAGAACATCATCACATCCTTTGGCAAGAAAATCGGTAGCCACCTCCCCAGCGCATCAATGGGTGGTAAGCAAGAGGGTCAAGAGAATGCTATCCTAAAGAATGTAGAGATAATTGGGTACAAAAGCACACATATCCAGGTGCCAGGATTTCTGCAACCTCATTCCCCTTTCCCTTTCAATAAATCTGGTTAAAGGAGACTTCGTTTGCTTTGGGGTTGTAAGTGGCTCCCAAGGACTTAACACAACCTGAACTCTAGCTTCCCCATAGCAAGCCTTTTCAGATCAGGTCATCTCGCCATATAGCAGCAGCAGCAGCAGCTTTACTGGCCCCGGCTGCTATACTGGCTAGGCAGGAAAAAGCTGCCAAAGACAACAACATTCAGAAAGAAATAGAAGGAGGTCATCCAACTCATGGTAAAGAAGCAATACATTCAAATGAACAACAACTCTTACTTCTCTCCCCGCCAGGCCCCATCTTAAAACGGCAAGGAAATAGCGAAGCAAAACAAAACAAAGTGATAGTGAAAAACCAGTCCTTTAAAATAAATATAAATATTGGAATAGAACCAATTTGGCAGAGAGGGACTTAGTGTGGAAGGATTGTATACTATAATTAATTGCAATTAGTATTATGATCAAACTAAGCTTCTAGGACTACTAATCAGAAGCCATTGTGCACCAGTTTTGTCTTTTCTTCAACAGATTTTTCTGTAGAAAGAAAAATGCTAGGAAAGAGACAGAAGGGTTACAAATGAAGGATGACATCATCTAGACCCTTTGCAAAATTCAGTGAATAGGAGAGAGTGATTACACCATTAAAGCCTCTTCTGGGAGTATCTTAATTTGAACACATTTTCTCAGCTTTCAGTTGTTGATTAGGCTACATACTTTCCCTTTTTTTTTAATGTCTTTCAGGTGCCGTGGTTAAGCCTATCAAAATGTAAATAAAATATCATTGAACAGTGGTACAAATAGTGATGCTTCTGTCATACTGGTTTCCTTTAAACACTGTGTGTGTGTGCACACAGGTTGTGAACCCAGGGTATGTACTTAAACGTAGTATGCACAAAAGCTAAAACGTTAGTAGGGGATTTTAATGAGTATCTTTGTTTAAAGAAACAATAAGTAGTGAAAGAACTACACAGAAACAGAATGATCCACATCTACCTATTTGTAGCATGTTTCTCAATATTTCCATCCCAGGCCCTGCCTTTCCACTGGCTGGATCATCTTAACAACAGTCTGTGTCTCCTGGACACGATATGCATGGGATTGGATGGTGGACCTGGGAACATCATCAGGAAACTGACTGACCCACAGCACTACTAGTAAATCTCAGAGCATGAGGTTGGGGGGATTGGGGAGCTGCCTTTAGTTGAGGGCCAGATACCCATTAAACTTATCTTAGTATCACAGGACTACTTTTTTGAAAGTACTTTTACAGAAGATAGAAAAATCATCCCCCAAATGTCACTGTCTGGAAGTCTGAAACACAAGTGAATAGTGACCTCATGACCTCATTTATATCTAAATAGCTGGATGAGACTACAGAAATGGTTGCACCAAAATCCCCAGCATGGTTTTTATTCAACTTTGTGAAATATTCACGTATTGTACAAGGAGACCTCAGAGCTGTTTGTATGTATTGTGGAGATGCCAAAGCTCCTGGAGAATTTTCCAAAGGAAAATGTGGGAGGATATGGATTTCTTAAAGCATCATCTGTCAAGTTAATCTCATACACTCATTAAACAAACCCCATTCTTTACACGGAAGATTGCTTGTCATACTGCTTGAAAATCCAACCAATACAGAAAGAAGCAAATTAACCTTGAACACCACATTCAAACCCAGAAGAAATTAAGGTTCTATTGACAGTATATTCTTGGCTATTAATGTGAATGGTTTCTGTTCAGTTTACTACTGGGCTCATGGAAAAGTATGTCTGCAGACCAGAAAGCTGGAGACATAAGTATTATACTTTTGAATGTCATGAAATTGTCAACATTAGTGTACAGAATGATATTATGAATGAAATAACATCAGCAACATTTCATACTTTAGCTGTTGATAAAAGCACAGACATAGCTATTTACACTTGACATTCTACTCTAAATTTAGACTCATACATTCTATGGACTATAAAACCTCATTTGATGGAATAATACAATTGCAATGTTGTAATGCTGTTGCAGTACAGTTTTATAAAAAAAATATGCAAGCTTTGCCTACTGAAAATGGTGATTTCACAACCAGCAATGCCTCTGTGAAACTGGCAGACTCTCTGGCACAGCAGCACAGCTGAAACATGATATTCCGCAGCAAGTCCAGCAAAGTTATATTACATACTGTGAAGACTTGGAAATGTATGATGTATAGAAAGAAAGCAAGTTTATTTAGGATTTTGAAATTTTAATGAGGATAGTGTTTTTTGCAACCCCCCACCCACCCACCCCCACCACCAAAATGCAAAATTCAAGAAATAGTAAATGCTTCTGAATATAAATCAGTGGCTATCAAATCTCTCCATGAAATGTGTTGGCTGTCTTGGCATTCTGGCTTTCAAACAATTATTTGCAGCTACAGTCTTCTTTTGGAATACTTTGAGCATGATAAATATAACATCCCAATTTCTAAATACTTCCAGAAAAAGCTAAAAAGCCTGAAATAATACTAAAACATGGCTGGACACCTCATAAAGCATTTCAGCTTGCACACAGTAAACTGAGCAAGATCAGAGAACAATACCTCAGTGATTTAGTTTTGTGGACTGACAAAATTAAGGCTCTTTTAGGCATAAGCTCTCAAGAAAATAATCAAGTGGATATGAATTGCTTAATTACATTCATAAACATCCTCTGCGCACATTTGGCAGATGGTTTCCAGAGAATGAAGTTCAGAAGTGGTCTGCTTTTGAGCGTGCATCAGTAGCATGCTATGTTGGGCAGTTTTAGAACTCAAGTCCATTTTCTATGTTCAAAACACGAAGACTTTCTTGCTGAAAATAATGAATCAGCACAATGAAAAATTCAAAACAAAAGCATTTTCCCATGGGAAGGATTCTTTATAATTCATTCCAAAACTTGTAATTAAAACTTATTTCACTAAGGATTGAAGGAAATTCACCCAGTGGTGTAAAACATGTTGATCCAAAGGTTCCTAATAGCCGAAAAGCAGAACAAGCAATTTCCAAAAGTGATTAGAAAGAGAAATATGTGAATTTAATGTCCTTTCAAAGGCACTGACCACAGTTTGAGCAAGATGGCTATTCCCTCATCTCCCAGAGCTCTAAACCCACCAGAGGCCGCTGTCTTGAAGTCTCCTTGTGAGGAGCATCTGCCTGGAGCACTTGTGGGCAATCTCAAGTCCTCTTTTTGGCCAGAGAGGAATTATCGAAGAACTGATCTACTCACCGGCTCTTCATTCCACCGTGGTTGTCAGCTCTGCTTTTCACAGAGTCATCTTCAGTCTGCCATTTTTTTCCCCAGAAGTCATGACTGAAGTCTTAAAAAATGTACTTTCTGTTTGCAAAAAGGGAAACTGCATTTTTCATAAGCCCTTAAATATATTTGGGGGCCACAAAAAACGTACTGAAAAAAAAGCCATTGTCTAGATATCTGCGGTTTGAGAAATCCTATATTAAAGACAGGCCTACTAAATAGGTTAGTAGCAGTCTAAGGTGAATCTGATCTCTCATGTACATGTATTCACATATAATTAAATTATTTTCATTGCAATAAAAATGTTTAAAATTTTATATATTATTTGCATTACACTCATGTGAGAAGGAAATCAAATTCTCCCCCCATCCCATGCCAGCAGGAAGTCAAAGCTTCCCATTTGTCTCACCCTACCATTGTCTATCTTAAACAGTAATCAAAGCATATAGCTAAATTATAGTAAGAATGGGCTCACCTAAAAAGATTAAGACCTAACAGAAAGAATCAAGAGTCTTCCACCTTAGCCCAAAATTAAACAACTAAAGACCTGGAAGGAAGGGCCAACATTCCTTAAACCCAAAAAAATCAAATCATAAAAAGGATTCTTCCCGAAGAGATCTACCTTCCAATTAGACAATACCAGATAAGGCAAACACAGAAAACCCAGGCTCAATAGGGTGCCTGACCTTAGAACACTCCCTAGTCAATTGCTCCCTAGTCAATTTCACCGGCCAGTGCTCCCTCTTGAAATCCTGGCTAATTACCTTTTGGAAGGAATCCTAGAGGGCCGGTTTCCCTTCACACCTTTTAAGGATCTTCCCTATAAAGGAGGATTCCTGGGAAGCCCCGATGCCCCAGCCCTGACAGCTGATCATCTTACATATCTGGCTCTCAGAAATAAAGTCTTCTCTCTCCTTCAAGCAACCACCTGCATGTTTATTCCCAGCTTGGAGATGAACCTCATAAGTTTGCATTCTAATACTCACTTGGGGACTAACTCAGATTTACATGCCAGCTTTATGGCATAGCCTCCAGCCAGATTTAAGTCATGATTAAGGCTTCTCTGTCTTATTTTCTTCTTGTACTGAAAAAAAGAAAGCAAAAGTGCCCTACTAAATCAATACATTCAGGAGAATGGATTCAGGGGCACCTTCAAATGTCCAGATGTTCCCAGCACTTCTTACTTTTTGGAAAATAATTCTTCTGTTAGATAAAACTCAGCAAATTCATGTTTCCTCAACCAGTTTCAAGGCCTTGACTTCATTTCTATCCTCCGTTATGGCAAGATAGCACCATGCTTAATCATTCTTATTTCTTCTCACCCACCCAGCTCTAGCCACTGGCCCAGACACAGGAAAGTGTGACACTGCTCAGATACTTGTGATTATTCAGGCAGATTATTCCCCAAGTATTTGTCTTTTAAGATGCAACAGAAAGGGCTGGGTAGTTTTTTAAAGGATTCTTAGGGAAAAGTTATTCATTTTAAGAATAAATATTTCCTGACTTGGAAACTTTTTAGAGCCCAGAGGTAGTCAAGCATTTCATCTAAGGTGCATCTTCAGCTAAGATATTCAGGCAGTTGTGTGAAGCAGACCTGTTCTGGGAACCTAGAAATACAGAGATGGCATGAAGAAGGAAAGCAGTGCTGGAATACTTTTCCAGGAGCCACATGCAGGGCAGCCAGTTTCTGGCTTATTCTATGCTTAATTGCCTCCAGCTATGTTCTTACAGTTGTAAATAAAACTGACATTCTCTAGCCATCTCTCTTTCCAAAAGAAGCCATCCCCTTGATCAACATGGAGCTTCTTTGAAAAGCAGTGAGTTCATGGCCTCTGAGCTCTCCCTTCAATGCTATCCTTGTCTGCGTCAATTACGCTCCAAATACATTTGCAATTATTGTGCTGGTTTCAGCAGTGCTGTGTAACTCAGACATTAAACAAATCCACTTGTTTAAGAAGCCGTTTACTAATACTGAATTATGAATTGCTTTTTGAAAACCAGCAAGCCTAGGAAGGTAATTTAAATAAATTGAGTTCTTTTACCAAATGCCAGGTTTCATAATGGTCCAAAAAAAAGGACAGACCTTGGCCAATAATGCTAAGCACATTTTATTTGGTTTGCTCCATGCTCTCAATGCTGGATACAAACTTTAACATTCTTTATATAATTACACACAACTGGGGACTATGTGTCAAAAGCGATAACCATAAAGTTCCTTCCTGCATAGTTTTTAAAAAATCTTTAAAGACAGTTTAATTTCAAGAGGCCATCAACCCTAGCTAAGTTTTATTGCCATCGATCTTGGGGGAGGGTTGATTTATCATTACTGTTTGCGGGTATATAATGTTGATTTATTTCTATTGTTGCTTTTATAATGTTAGCCTCTTGTAATCCAGAGTCTTCTGAGTTAGGCAGATTAGAAAAACTGTAAGATAAATAAATAAGTAAAGCAATAAAGAAAATGTTGCAGAAACTATATATTTCTTGGAAAAGATTCAGTTTCATCAGTTTGGCAAGACTGATGAAACCTGAAGATCATCCAAAGTATTTAATTAACAATAATCTAATATACATTTTCAGAACTGAAAGTACAGTTCCTAATACCTTAGTCTTTTGAAAGCCAAAATGCTAATGGATCCCTTTGAATATTGTCATAATTACAGAACTTTGAATTTATATGGAAAGTACTTTTCACACCAGTTTTGATTTACTCGGGAACAAAGACTACAAAGGAACAAGAAGGAGCCAATGTTGATACATGGCCTACAACATCTGATAAAACAAGAGCTGTATGAAACTCTGAAACCTGAAAAAATATTTCATAGAGCCTTTTGCTAGAGAAAGGAATGTCCCCAAACTTAAAGATTTCTTATTAACAATCAAGGTATTATATACTACACAGAAATTTAAGTTTAAATAGCAGCATATACAGTATTTTCCCCATAAGCATAAGAAAATCTACTGAAGATGAGGGGAGGGAGAAAGGAATATCCATAATAACCATTTGGGAAGATTATATTTTAATTTGTAAACCTCCAGAGTTACTTAAACCACCATGTCTCGTTCTATCTTTCTCTGCAGAGCTACTCTGATAATAAAACTGGTCTTGGAAGCTGGCACCCCACCATTTATATGCAACTTTATCCTATTTTCCTGCCACATTCTGCAGCATCTGGTTCTGTAAATGCACAAGCCGATGCTTCCTCTCTAGGCTATTCTGCAGGAATCATTTCCACTTTCATGTTGTGCTCATGGAAGAGATAATGAGTCAGGGAGACGTGGTCCTGAAGAAATGGGGTAGCACACAGAGAAAGAAATTGCAGTCCTGAAAAATGTCAGAACCTCTCCACTTTCAGCTCTGGTTCTGTCCATCATGAATTTTAGCCCTGGGTGGACTTTTCTCCCCATCCCTGAGATAAAATGAATTTGCTTTATAAATGCTTCTTCAAGCTCAGTGGAGGGAAAAAAATGAGCAAGCCAAAATAAACTGATAACTCAACAACCTACCCCACAAATACTCATCAATGACTTTGTGTTAAAAAAGGGATTGTCTAATTAAGTGACCCCAGAGCTAGAAACAGTTGTCTAATTACATTAACCTTCTGCTGTTTTGCATCACTGGAAAAAAATTAAATGACAACACACAGTGTAAGGTTAAAGTGTTTGAGAAATAGGAAAGACCATTTTTAAACTGTTCCAGTTCCTGTTAAAGTGATGTTTTTAGTTTATTTAGCCCAGCAAGACATTTAGATGTTCACTCAACAAGGCAATTCTGTTACCATACAGTTTGCAGTGCTGAGATTTATTTGGGCTTGCGGCAAAGTTTAAAGACATGGTGCCACGATAACTACAAATGATCATAAAACACTAGGCCATTATCACAGTCATAAGATGAAAATTAGGATTCAAGGCATCTACATCAAGTAGTAACAGTATTTCATTTATTTTAGCATTCAGTTATGGTTTGTCACAGCTCTATTACAGCTGAATGATTTTGAATGATGGCAGCCCAAAGTTACGTTGTTGGGGGAGAGGGTTGTCTTACAAAAATCATGCTGCCAAGGGTAAGACCCACAAAAACTATGATGAATTCACAAAACAGTCTTGATGTTTTCCAGTAATTCATCTTGCTTTCTCTGGGTTGGAATAGGAAGAAGCTACTTAATAGATCAGTCTTCCCTAAACCTGTGTTGCCAGATGCACTGGAGTTTACCTCTCATAGTCCCCAGCCAAATATAATCATGCTGGTTGAGAGATTAAAGTTAAAAACTAACATATCTTGGAAGGTATCAGTTTGGGAAAACTTATACAAGACACTCAGGGTTAAATTAAACCAAGGATCAGAATGCCTTCTCCAAAGTCTGAATTTTAAGTTGTGGTAAACCCAGTTTTTATAGAGTGCTTAAACTGCCTATTTTATTATGATGAGAAAACATGATGGGATCCCAATTCATGACCTACTGGAGATGCTTATTGGATACCAAATATGAACACAAAGTAAAGGCAATGAATACAGCTACTGTTTATGGCACACAGCACCTTGGAGATACACAGCTGTTGGAGAAGGCATTTTTAGGATAAAACCAGATCAGAATTCACATCTCTTTCTTTTCAAAATACTGGTGAGCCATTTAAGCCTGCAATTGAAAGAAAATGAGATTGCTGGAATGATAGTTTAGCTGCAAGGGAAAATAAAATGAAAAGGTGAAAAAAGAAGGGGGGGTAAAATGTCAGGCTCCTTAGTACAAGCAAACTATTAGAATTCTTGTCATTGTTAGGCCCACTTCTGTCTGTATGGAGAAATCAGTGGGTTGCCCTATGGCATGCTATGTAGGTTTGAAATGGTAGGAAAAAACATAGGACAAATGTTTCAAAAGTAAATATTGTAGGGATATTTTGGAATGTGCAATTTGTATTAAGGAATATTGTGACATGTACAGTATGTCCTAATGCAGTTCTCCCTCCCCATGGGGTCATGTATCACTACATACAGCCTTTCTTTGTTAGACTTGCATGCCTTTGTAATAGTATCCTTCTACTTGTAAAGAATGTATTCTTATAGTAGATGAACAAGCCACTTACGTTAAGGAGACAGATGACCAGCCCCAGACTTGACATTTTCTGGGAGTGAAGTGTGGAGATATCCCATCTCCATAATAAAAAGTAGTCAGATGTAGATGGTTTATGCTCTTTGTGTTACTGATATGCTAACTGATATTCTGGGTGGACGGAATCATTTCATGGTGACTTCAAACCATCATCATCTCCAAGTTAAGGGCCACCTGCCCACCTTATCTAAAGCATGCTCTTCCTTCTAGTGACCATAAATTAATTATTCATGGTATCTATGGGACATCTATGAACCCCCCATCCTTATATAATTCTGTATGTAGAATGTCCAGGGCTTTGGGCACCATTTTCTTGGCTGGGAGCCCAGTGACCACTGCATTATTTGCATGCCAATACAGGATCTTCGTGGCAGATCTCTGATTGCTTTGGTTCCTTAAAGGTGGGTAGAAAATTTCCGCAACAATACAAGATAAAGCATAATAGAATAGAACTGATGGCTTTGCCATGTTAACTGGGTACGTGCAGTTCAAATAAGCAGACCCAGCAACTAGGCAGGAGAAAATGTTAGGAAGAAGGACAAGCGTGCATACAGCATGACTTTAGCACTCCTTAGGTTATATTATGGTCAAACTGGAAGCATGGTTATAATTAACTATGGCAGCCTCTTCTACAATGGCCACATAGGATTGGAGCCATGGGATTTGGAGAGGGGTAGTTAACTGCAACATGAATATGCTGCAGAAATAATCATCTCATAAGCTATTGAAAGGGGGAAAAAAACAAAAGGATCTTCCATTGGCTCCAACTGGATTTTCTTTTCCTAGTGCGTATAATAGTTGAGAGAAGGGTGATATTCAGCAGGATTATCATCAAGAAAAAGTGGTGTCCAGTGGTGAGGTCAAAAGAGGGAAGATGGGGATCATGGCACCACCATCTTTTTATATATGCATCCACATTACATGCACATGGAAAGAGGCTGGGCTGCCACAATGGCCATCTTGCTTTTTTTGACATCCTCTCTCCTCCCATGGATGCCAGTATCAGGAAAGTGCTTTAAAAAACCTTTCTATGCACTATGATTATGATCTGACTGATGTTTTGCCATGCACTGTACTGCTGTTTTCAAAACAAACTTGTTCTGTGCTGTCATGTAATGAATAACCATGTTAGTTTGGCCATTAGTAATCCTTCTAATAAGTGAAATATTACTATCTCCATTTTGCATATAGACTCTGACCACATGTATTTCTGTGACTGGAACAATATTTTAATCAGCTTGTTTGAATATGATAAACAAATGGGTTTGTTTTCTGTCTGCTGCATACAATCTGCACGTCCTCCTGACAAGTACTGATTTGATTATACTTGTGAGAATGCCATAGAAAATTATATAATTGTTATGAACTTTGAGAACTTATCTACTTCATGATGACAGGTTATGTTACGTTATCCATAGAAACACATATCAGCAAATAAATATAGATGGTAAAAACTTATACATATATTGGGGTTGTATGTCCCTGAATATACCTCAATGCATCTGGAGAGCACTAGGTTGGGGAAATCTGAAAAAAAGAAGAAGGCAATATAAGTGGGACACTCGAGTTATTTTCAGGAAGCAATGAAATTTTTTAGAAATTTATAATTTAACCATATTCCTTGTTAGCTTTTATATAGTTTTATTTCAATGTTTATACTAGTAGCAATATATCTACCATACTTGAAAAGTTATTAATGTAGTTTACTCTTACTGATCCCTAAGATTTAAAAGATAACCATACTTGAATCTTGCTGATATGGTATATCTTTTCATAGTAATTAAGCCTTCAAAAAGTTTACTCACTACCTTCGACCTTTCTAAAAATGCTAAAGAAAAATTGTTTCTCCACTAATACTAAACAATAGCACAATTAAGCATAACAGTGGCACCAAAAGATTCAGTGTGTCATTCATTTGACAGCAGGCATTTGAAGAAGTCTTGTAAACTATGGACTACATGCCAAAATTTATAGCTAGATATTTCTCATGACTTTTCAGAGATTCCCCCAGGAATATTATACTTATTACAGAAGTAATGCAATGAGTTATACAATTTCAATTTGAGGAGATGCAAATGTTCACTGAGAGGCCATATTGTTCTATGCCTTGCCACTCTTAATTTGTATTGAAATATAGAAAAACCCAACACACGATATGCATCTTTCAATAGATAGAGATATTAAATACAACTATATTGTGTTAGCAGACACTGGCAGTAACAGAATAGCCAATAGCACTTTGAAGATTTTATCAAGCATTCCTTCTTCAGTCACCCTTCCAGTAGGGCATTTAAGTTTATTACAACTACATGTTAGTAGACAACCTTTCCCACATCATCTTAATAATCTGTGTTTGCTAATCTGTGTTCTGCTTTCAGCATAGGTATGTACATGGCAACCCTAGAGATGGCCACTTAACCAAATTATTGTAAAGTAAGTCACAACAAGGACTTCCATAGCTAGAAATATGAATGTTAGACATGGTTGGCATCCATTTGTCTTTCAGACTCAGGCTATCAATCAAATCTAAAGCCAGATCATCAGACATTAAATTCAAGACTACACTCTGAAGAACACCCTCGTTTGGAATGCAAAATACAAGGGACTGGAACTGATATGTTTAGGGGTACAAGCCTATGATTCCTTGGACAGGATGGTAGATAATAATTATAAGAAATTATTGGAAGTAATACCACCCAGTCCCCATAGTTTTAGCTTAAATTATAAATGAATTATGATTATGTTGACAAATTAGTCAAAAAATGTATAACAATATTTATTATTTATTCAGTACTTTCCATATTTCTACATTATATTTAAGTTCACTGGGATATAAAACTTCAGCTGACTCATTAAACCTTCTATTAGATTATATTTTCCAGATTCTTTTTTTAATCACACAATTCATTTTTTTAAAGAAAAAAATCATAATTTGAAGTGCTTAGGAATCTTATGATCACAGCAAATACAATGTGTTCTGTAGTAAAAAGGAAATTGTCTGTCACCATTCTGTTTCAGAAATGTTTCATAAAATTTGGAATAGAACATGAGGGCCAAGTCAAGTACTACATGAATGGACTTCCACTATTCTCTTGTTTTTCCTGCCTTCTGTACTTTTCCACATATCCCCATCAACCCAGAGCAGATTTGTGGTAAAGCAGTTCATTCTGCTTGTGGATCCTAGTCCACAAGCAACTAGGAGGAAATTAACTCATAATGGCCATATCTGTTTATTGAACAGTCATGGGGGGGAAACTGATCCCTGTCTTAATAAGTCACAAACATAATTTGAAATGTTTTGTAATCAGACTTGATTACAACATCAAAGCATATAGCATGGCTGAAAATATTGTTGTATGCATAGTGCAGTTTTGTTTAGTTGTCTGCACTTTACTGAGAAAAATATATATAGAATAAGCCACAAAAGCTAACAAGGGTGTCACATAAACATAATTACCAGCCTGGATTTGAAATAATAATGAATTGAAAATGTGCCTAGTCCTCTTAAGAATGGAATTATTTATTTCATTGATTGTAGCAAATCTTTTCTTAGGCTTGATTAAGTTCAATAATAAAATAGATCACACTTTTAACAAATACTTTTCCATAGGCGTTTAAAGTTCTTTGCAGTCATGGATGGCAATTTAATACATTGTTGATCTAATTTGCCCTGCTGATTGATCTATAAAACAGCTAAGTCAATATAAATTTGAAGGAATAATAGGTGCTGTAGAGAAAAACAATGGTAATTCTAACTGGAGTGATATCCATCCCTTTCTTAGTGTGATTATAATAAATTATATACATTTATTTTCTTCTCTTTGGTAAGATTCAGTGTGAAAGGAATCTGCTTTTCATTTCTTTTTACACAAAAATACTCTGATGAACACAAGCAGATGTTACTGTAGCATGGATGACATGGATCAATTAGCTATCATTCATCACTGGAAAAGTTTGCACCTATTCATTTTGCAAAGCTCCATGAATATGTATGCATATGTATTTTTGAAAGTATGACGTTAAGTGCATGTGTATGTGTGTTATGGAAAGTACATTAACTATGCAGATAGATAATTTGATAGGATCCAGAGGTGCATTTCCATAGGCAGACAGAGTTCCTTCCCATGAAATGGGAAGGAGCAATTCCTTCTGCAGCTCCTGAAAATCTTCTCTGGGGGTCTTCAACCTTACATAAAATGAATGGGGTGGACCTTTTATGAGAATGAAGAATCATGAGAAATTCTACTGAGGATATATATTTGCAAATATACAGTATGTTGAATTTCACCCCATCATTTTTAATTCGTGACCTTTAAATTTACCTTAGGCAGTATAATGGATTGGGGAAATTATTTATTTATTGAATATGGTATCACCGAGAATTTAAGAATCAAGGACTGTATAAGGAACTAAAGCAATTCATTCTATTCTTCTGGCAGAGAAAGAACATTACTTCAAGGAACTTGAGTAGCCAGCTCCAAATAAAGAATGAAGATGGCCTATCCAAACTCATACATTGACAATTTATAGGGACTTCCTTAGAATAGCAACTCCTACTTGAGGAAATTAAGCAGGATGAAACAAATTTCAATAATAAAATTGTAATAAAAACTTACCTCAAAAAATAAAAGATGGAATGAAAGCAAAATGTGGTCCTGGTATAACAAAATACTGGAATATACTTTAAAATTATCTGTATTTTTGAAAACATAACCAGCTGTGCCTCAAAATAAATTTCACACAACTCATACACAATACTCCTGAAGACCTACAGGCAATGCATCAAAGAATGTGCATTATTAGATCAAGTTAATGAAGGATACAGAGTTACATTTTTAATGAACAAGACACAATGCCTTTTACTTCTTCATTGGAAGAATCATGTTAATATAGCAGAGGATCAATTTGTGAATGGCAACATTCATTGATGTGTCTTACCATGTCTCAAATGTACACTCAGACAATATGAACACAAGTGACAGAGGCTACCTCATAGTAGTCCACCCCTTGCTGTTTTGGAGAACATTTTCCCAGCTCTTCTTGTGGAGATCCTTTTAGGGAAAAAAAATCACCTGTCTTCCAAAAAGATGGAGAGTTTACCCTGCCTTCTCATATTCAAACAGCACTCCTTGCTTATGCTTCTGGCTTAATAACATAAGGAACAGATTCTGAATCTCTATCTGTAGGATATTGACAGGGGATTATATCCAACAAGTCTACCCACCCATAGAAATCACATTGCCCAGAATGGGATCTTGTCTGCAGTCTCTTCTGCAGATACACAAATGTGCTCTGGCAAATTTCAGTTCTCTGCCCACATTTGACTGGGATAAACCATAAGGTATAGAGAGAGTGCTTAGATTCAGACTAAGTACAGAATAGTTATAGAAACCCATGGGACTTTAATTTATCATGACTAACTCATCCATCCAAATTATATTAAAACATTTAATATAATTAAATACTTTAATATCATTGCAGACAGTTTATAAACCAGCTGAATCCATTTTCTCCCCCCCCCCCTTTCAGCTTCTAAATGTCATTTGCAACAAACATTGCAAAGAGGAATCATTCCTTTCACTAAAATTATTGTCTGCTCGCTACTACTGTCACAATAATCAAAATAGTTTGTCAGAAACTTTCAGTGAATACTGGACAAAGTAACTGGGATACGTGTGAAATTGAATCTTTTCATTTCTTTGATAATTAACTTAGCAAAATATAGTTTTCTAACATGGAAAATAAAAGAAGAAATGAAGTAGTCCAAGGTGTGTTTTCTGTTAAACAATGGAAGTTAAATCCAAACCATCCAAGCAGAAGTTGTGACTTTCTCCCTCTGTTGTTGTTGTTGCAGTATTACTTTGCTCAAACCCTATTTTTTGTTTGAATCCCAAGTTGTTGAATAACACCCAAAAGCATTGTGGTCATATGTGCCCAAGGCCACTAGGATTTCCCAGTCTTTCTGCTGGTAGGGATAACCTTCACCAGAGGAAATGGAAAAGTCATTCTGTAAGATTTTTAAAATATTCCAACTATACATCAAAAGTGTTTTGTTTTTGTTTTTTGAGCTAAATCATTTCCTTTTTTTTATAGTAATTTTATTAAAGTTTACGATTTACAACAATAAAAACTAATACAAACTAAAAAAGAAAAGAAAAAAGAGAAAATGCAGAAAAGAAAATAAGAGAAAAAAGAGAAAAACAGAAATTTACTATATTCTTATACTAAAGAAAAAGAAAAGAAATATATAAAAAGGTGATTTCCCCCTTAATTACAAGTATACACAATTTTAGTAACTTATCAACTTCTCTTAAAATACAACAAATTATATCTTCTTCCCGTATCCTATCTCTTATCTATAAATAAATCCATAAAACCTCATCATTTCAGTCCTGATGTCATCAAAAGTCCACTAAGGGTTACCAGAGATAACATCTATTTTAACCTTGATCAAATAAACCAACTTTATATTTCTTCCTTTTATTTTTAACAATCTTGATCTTTAGTCCCCTCAAATAATGTCCTAGAACTTGATTTCTTTTCATTTTTTCTTTGTCCCCTCTCACAAAGCTTTTTTTTTTTTTTTTTAAGAATTCAAAATAAAAGCATTTTCCCACAGGAAAGATTCCTTATAATTAATTCCAAAATCTTATTTCAAATTTTTCTGGATCCTTAGTCCATTTGTAACTTTCTAAAATCAGCCTTTTGCTATTTATTCCAGGAAAAAAATTAAGTCCTTAAACTTATATTTAAAACTTATTTTGCTAAAGATTGAAGGAAACTCACCCCGTGGTGTAAAACTTGTTGATCCAAAGGTTCCTTTTCAAAGCTGAAAAGTAGTTAACGAGCAATTTCCAAAAGGGATTAGAAAAGGAAGTATGTGAACCCAGGGTCCTTTTAAAGGCATCAACCATGTTTTGAGCAAAATGACTATTCTCTTGTCTCTCAGAGCTCTGAACCTGCCAGAGACTGCTATCTTGCAGTCTCCTCATGAGGAGTAACTGTCTGGAGCACTTTTGGGTGATCTGAAGTTCCCTCCTTGTCCAGAAAGGAATTACAAAGAGCCGGTCTATTTGCCGGCTCTTAATTTCACTGCAGTCGTCGGCTCGCTTTCTGCAGAGCCATCTTTGGTTTGCCATTTCTTCCCCAGAAGTCTCAGATAAATCATTTCCAAGGTAGATATAGGGAAAGGGTTTCTCCATCCTGAGAGTCCCAAAACATCTTTCATTGTTCACTTCCATGCTGTTGGTATATCTGCTAGTAAGCACCACACAATATAATCATTATGTGTTTGGATATGCAGGATTGAAATAGCAATGAATATGGCACTCTTTCAATTTGCACTTAATGGCTTTTCTCATGAGTGCATACATTTTCTAGGATTGGGCAGAAAAGTTCATCTGCATATGCTTTTTTCTGTACTAGTACTTGTTCAATTCCATACTAGTACTTGTTCAATTAGATGAATAAGGTGTTTATTATTTCAAATAAACCCCGACAGAAGACACTGTGAAGGAATTCCTCCCATGGAGCTTTTTCAGTAGTGGCGTGGTTGTCACCATGAACTGGGAGTCCTGTCCCTGAAAAATTATTGGAGAACGTCTCATTCCCCTGCAGAAACTGAGGGGAAATTTCCATCCAATTTCTCTGCCCACAAAGTTAGTTAAGAATTTCAAAAGGACCTTTTACCCAATTCTGTTGTTGTTGCTGCTGCTGTTGTTTTGTTTCACTCATGAATTTGCTCAAAAGTTTGCAAAACCTTTCTGATTTTCCATTGGTTTCACTGAGAATTATTCACCTGCATCTTGTGAGGGAGTAAAGTTGGGATTGCTGTCTGCACTTGGGAAAAGTAGCTGCAGCCAGGCAGAAACATTTCTCACCCCATTTCCCTCATACACTCATTCCTTAACTCAAACTTTACTCACAAGCATCCAAGCTGGCGTTCCAGCTGCCTGTAATAATTCAGCCTCACCCTGGCATTTTCAAGGATGTGCTGACATCCAGAGGCAGCCTCACCCCACCCAAGCCCTTAGCTTACAAAGGCAAACATTAAGACAGAATGGGGAAGGTGTGTGTAGGAAGAAAGGTGATAAGTAAATGGCATACAGGTGGGGAAGCAGAGGTGACGTCTGAAGATTGGCAGCTATTACAAGCAGGCAAGAGGACTATCATTCAACTGCCAGCACCACAAGTTATGGTGAGCAGCATGTCCTGGTGGGAGTCCTGCCTGGAGCTTTGCCAGGAGCTTGGTAGCAATTAGAAGAGGAAGAACCACACTGAGACACCATCTCATCCCAACTAGAGTGAGAATGGTTGGGAAAAGGCAAAGATTGTACGCCACTTTACAGATTTACAGACTTTTGGTTGAACTAAGTATTAAAGGACTGAGTATTAAATATCACCTTCCAAGTCCTAGCTGGGTGGAGAGTAGTAGTCTGTTGCTAGGGAAGGTGCGTGCTGCAATAAAGTGTTTTGTACCGATTTGCTATGCTTTGGTGTTTCTAGTCCTTGGAAAACAAAGAACCCTCACACATCTGGGAACTGTCTTGTTGTATCATAGTAAAGACCTGCAAATCCAGTCCATTACTATGAGAATGCCATAAGATATCATGTGGTATGTTCACATATTAAAGCAAACAGAGATTTAAACACCAAAAAGACCTTGGACCAATCCATTTTAAGGTAACCATGACCAAGAATTTGCACTGAAGGCAATGAAATGGAGTATTAGTTATAATTACTATACTTTTTTGGGCTGTGACCCTTAATACCATGGGAAGAGTTTGGTTTCTGACTTCAGCTGATAAATACACTTTCACAATTAATCACATTCCTTTTATCTCAGAAAACAAACTAGCCCCTTGAAATGCTTAATTATGTCACTAATCAATCTTTTTCATTAAAATCTGGTGAAGCAGACGACTGAGATAATTACTGCAGAATCATCTTAATTAAAAATGTTTAACTTCTAATTAAAAGTCATTGTTTATTTCATCAGAAAGCCATTAGGATTCTGGACAGAGCTGGCCTCTTCATATTGCTGCTGCTATTGTTACAAGTGCAAGAACAGAAGATGCACTTCCAATGTCATCATCAGTTGAAACATGACACTATGCTTTAATCACTAGAGAATAGCTTTGCCAATAAGCCATAAGAGTTTTTCTGCAGCTCATGAGTCTCTACATATTTCTACAGGAAAAAAAGTTATTTCCATTTAATATGATTCCTTATGTTTAATTCCAAATTATCTTGAAATTTACTGATTTCAAAATCTTGAAATTTACTGATAATTATTTAGCAGCAATATAATGTGCTCTGACATTATTAGAGAAGTGTATTTTGTAACTGGCATATTCTTCCAACTATCATTATCATTCCTTTTTATAACATAGGAAAAGTAATATATAGTATTGCTTTTACCACATATCTGCACATAGGCATTTAAGGCAGATGCCCTGTACAGGTAGTCCTCGACTTACAACCACAATAGGGACCAGAAAATTTGTTGCTAAGTGGTGTAGTCATTAAACAAGGCATCACATGACTGCATCTGATTTTATGACATTTTTTGCGGTGGTCATTAAGGGAATCACACAGTTCCCCATTGGTTTTGCTTGTTGGAAGCTGGCATGGGAAGGTCGCAAATGGCAATCATGTGATCCTGGGACACTGCAACAGTTGTAAATACATGCTGGCTGCCAAGCACCTGAATTTTGATCACATGACTGCAGGGACATTGCAATGGTTGTAAGTATGAGGACCGGTCATAAGTCACTTTTCTCAGCCCTGTCATAACTTCAAACTGTCACTAAACAAATGGTCGAAAGGCAAGGACTACCTGTAAACTGATCTACTCCATTCAAATATACATAACTCAAATGTGACAACTCAGATGAGACGAGGTGACAGAGAACAGCTGGAAGAACATACTTAGGCTATTTTGACCTCTGGATTTTTTGTTTTTGTTTGTCTGTCTCCAGAATTCAAATGATTCACTTCAGAAATGGTTATAAGCACAACTAGAAAGCTCAATCTGATTCCCCAGTACTGTGGCAGAGGCTTCATTCTTCCTGAAGCCAAAAATCAACTTTTTTTCCAGCATTGAAGGCTGCAAGATATATTTGGAAGCTTCTGGGGACAAAAATTAAGTTTGATTACTGCTTGCATGAGAAATAACCCCACAGGCATAATCCCAATCTAAGTAATGCAAGTAAATGTTTTCTGAGGGAGTACTTCGGCAGAAAAAGAAATTAACACTCTAGACCATCTTACTGTTAATAATTCCTTTAAAACATTTGATGTTCCACAAGAATTGCAGAACGGCCCCTTGTTCAATGAAAACCTCTTTTGATTTACCAATTTGGCAGCTACTGACACTTCCAAATATACTTGTGCTGGAATGGGTCTTGGGAGAGTTTAAGTCTACAGTTTATTTCTACAGAAAGATGAAAGAGTGTTATGAAGACGGCTACTGGTGATTTGCAAGGATTGCATCACATTTTGTACTTTAAGGAATACGAAATGCATTTCTGATTATTTTAAAATTAGATTATCAACAGATTATTTTTATATTTATTGGACACCTCAGCATATATTTAAGAACAGTTGAGTGTCAACCTTTTCAAGTCAAAGACATATACATGTGTTTCAGGAAACTACAGCATACATGATTTGGGCTTGCTCTATCATTGTCCCATTTTGGTTTAATAGTCACTTTATTGTTAATATGATTTTGAAAAGGAAAAAACTTTTAAAACGATGTTGTGATATTGATCTATATACCAAAAGTTTAGAATTTATCAGCAGAACTTTGCATTATCAAGCTTGAAGTGTAGCTAGAAAGACAATTTTGTACAGTTGGAAAGAAATTACTCCTCCAAATTTAAAATCCTGGATTGAAAAAATGTGTTTATTCTCAGCCTTTGAATTAGCCAATTCTAGACAAACATAAGACTAATCAATGTGAGACTGTATGGGCAAGATTTAATTATTTAAAAAGTTGCTTTTACATATTGATTGTAATACAATATATATATATATATATATATATGTATGTATGTATGTATGTATTTGCTTTTTTTTTCTTTGTTTATATCTTTTGTTTTGCATTTTGTTTTAGCCTTTCTTTTGTCTTTTTTCCCTTTTCATTCATGTATATAAAAACATGAAAAATTTAAAAACTCAACTATAAAAATTCAGAGCATAAGAAACCTATCTTTTTCCTAAATAATTTATCTTTAAAATGGGAGAGTCATACTACATTTGCTGAGGATATGATAATGTGGGATGTATTAAATTCAGAGTCGTCTTCCATTTTGTTAAATATGTCAGGCCTAGCCCAAGGAACTCCAAGAGACAATGCAAATTCAGTTCAGCTATGTTTATTAGCTACAACCTCTAGCAAGAATCTTCCCAGACTGAAACCCTATCTCCCAAGTCAGCCAGCCACAACAGTGTGAATTCCTCAGGGAGGTGCCAGTCTCATCCTCTTGTAGCTCCCACGCTCCTCTGGTGAGCTAAGAAAATGTTTATCTCTCTGAGCCTGGCCTTCATAATTCCATTCCATCACAAATAGCATATAAAGCAGTTCCTCCCACAGACCTATAGCAACTGGCAGGGCTTTATACTTGACACATAAAATATGATTCTAGTTACTTGGCTCCTAATTTGGGGAGTGGGAGGGGGATGTTGCTGTTTTGTTTTGTTTGTTTCAGAGACTGCTTTTGCTATTTCTCTAGCTACTGTGAGTAAGGGGTGATGATCAGAATTGACATTTTGGTAGGATTGGTGATGAATATGTATGCAAGCCCTTGGAATCAGAAGATGTTCTTGGGGATTTACAAATTGCACTGCAGGTTCCAAGAAGGAGTCCCACCAGGAGAACTTCCTCCACAAAGCTGCTACCATTGTTTCTCAGTGTTTCTAAACCTGGACCATAATATCAACCCTCTCCCAGTTATCTGAGACCCCAGCCCTCAACCTAAGCAGGCCCATGCAGATGAACATAAAATACTTGCTACTGGGCTTTGGGGCACTCACAGAATGGCTTTAACTCTGCATTCCCCTGCTCTTAGTCACATCTTCCTCCTCTTCCATTTACAACCTTCTTGTCTTTCCCCACTTCTCTGGGGATTTGAAAAGGTCTATTGAAGCTCACCTAAAGCACTTGAGCTAACTTGGGAATTTCTTCCTTTTTTTACATAAACAGGCAATGTCCTTTGCATCTTATAATAAACTGCTTTAGAAACTCCCCTCAGCTACAAAAATAAACTTACTTTGTGACATAAGACTGCAATTTGTTTGATTTATTTATTTTTTCATTTATTAAGTGTATAGCCCCTTAGGCCCACTAGCTGCATAATTCTTCAATTATATATGTACTGTGGGTTGTTGGTTGCTATATGTGTAGGTTGTATTATGATAAGATGTTCTCAGGCAATTTACAAGATATTTGTTTTTTAAAAAACCAGACAGAAAGTCAGCAACAAATTTATTTATTTTGTTAGATTTATATTCTATCTTCTGTTCAGAACTTCAAGGCAACATACATAGCATCCTCTCCTCTAATCTTTTCCCATAACAACAACCCTGTGAAATAGGTTGTGCTGAGAAAAAGTGATTGGCCCAAAGTTAGCTGATGAGTTTCTAGTGGCTGAAGGTAGACTTAATCTTGGATCTCTCCAGTTGTAGGTCAACAGCCTTACCACTAAAACACAGTGAACAGATTGATGAAGTATCACTCCAAATCCAAGAAAAGGAAATAAAACTAACTGGATTTTTATAGACTGCTGCTAATTTTAGAGACTTAGGATCTACAACATTCTTCTCCAGCTGCTAGGGACCATGCACTCTTCAAAAGAACTTCTCAATTAGAGGCTAGTTGCAACTTGCTACTGTTTGATTGCTTAATCTAGAACACAACAACTATTGTGTCTTTTCTGTTTTAGTGCCTGTCCTGTGGAATGCTCTCACCCCTGAAATTTGACTGGCCCTGACCTTGTTAGCTTCAGAAAGGCTTTGAAAACCTGATGTTCCCTCAGGCATTGGGGCAAGGAAATTAGATGAGCTCATCTGGGGAGGTGTAGTAAATGTTGGGGTGCCCAACTGTGTGTTTTGTTGTCATTGTCTATTTTTGATCATTTTATTCATGGGGGATATTGTAATTTTGTTTTAATGCTGCATGCCACCCATAGTTGCATTTTTTTTAGTTGGGCAGCCATATAAATCCTTAAATAAATAAACTCCCTCACCAGGTTTATTCTGAAGTTATCATTATTGCCCAACCTGGAAACTATTAATTAAAAGCTTCCTAATTTAATCACATTTCACATGGAGAAAAGAGGCTGCCTGTGTGAGAAAAAGGCTATGTGCATAGTTTGGTTTAATAAGATGAAGCATGACTGTCCATCATAAGTCCCAGTTCATTTCTCCAAGATGTACCTCCTGCTCAGATATTGTTCAAAATGCCAAGGAGATTAAGAAGGAGGAATAGAGAAGGAGGACAGAGAGAATACCAAGTAGCTTCTGCCAGCCAAAATCTTCATTGTCACTAAATGAAAAACACATGGCAGAGTAGTTACTCATTGTGGCCATATGAAATCTAATGGCACCAAACAGAGCTCTCCAGAAGTTCTCCTTCTGAAAAATTCAAGCTTGCCTTTTTAACTGCCAGAACTAATTCTGTTTATCACCTAATTATGTGAAATGAAGTGGCTGCAGATTTGCTTAAAACTGTACAGTTGCTGAAGCTCCATTAAGTAACCTGCTGAGAATTTCAGAGTGTTCCCACACAATTCACTGCAAACCCTTCCCATAGGCCCATTAACAAAATATTTCCTCTTTGTGCCCTGGCAAGAACTCGCTGAGAACATTTCAGAATTGACCCCCAAAAAAGGTCTTCCATAAGGCACTTTTTGAACAGGTGTTTGGCAGCTCAGTGCTGTAGGATGCTGTTATCACCAGGCAGCCACATTTATTTCTTAATTTGTACTGTTTCTGATCAGTTAGTGATTATGCTTTTATTTTTATTGTTAACCCCCAGCAGTTGTTCAGGATAGGTATAAAAATACTTGTATTTTTTTTTTTAAATGCTTAAGGTAAGGTTGGGGTTAGCTGGGGATTTTATGGCCTCCATGACAAGTCACTCATTTATTTGTTTGTTTGTTTATTTATCATATCACAAAGTGGCATACAACAATTAAAAAGAATAAATACATGAAAACAATTGCAAGTAAAAAACTGTAAAAATTTCATGTCATCATGGGCCTGTCCTACATAGGTGGCCATGCATTTCACCAGTCTTTACTTCAAAGCAATTAGAACGTGATCCAAGGGTGAAGGACATTGCCATCCATTCTTTGTCACGGTCAGATAACTTTCTTTTGTTATTGTGATATGACATCCTGATCACTATGAGTCAGAGACCTTCAGATCTCTGTGATCATTTTTCTAGGCACTTTGCTCGTATGCACTTGGAGTTAAATGGCAGCTGGAGAGAGCCAAATCAGGTAACGGGTGATATCTTCTGAGGCTATTTGGAATTCATTCAAATCAGTGAACACTGAGAAAGTGGGCAGGGTTCTCTATAGGATGATATCTACCTCACGTGGGTCGGATCCTTGCCCCTCCTAGCTCATCCAAGCTATCGGGATAGGAATGAGACACTGGGTTCAAGAGGTGGGAGATAGTTTAAAGGGATAGGGTATATAAGCAAGCCTTCTTGTCACAGCCCCCTCACTGGGGAATACCTTGCTCCCCAAAATCCAGATAGTTCTCTCCCTGGTAATATTTAGCAAGCCCATCAAGGTTATTCTTTTCTACAGAGACTTCAGAGCACTGGATGACACATAACTTGGGCGGCCTATTTTAGAGTTTTTAATTTGATTGATGATGATTATATGGTCATATGTTTTTCTGCTATTTATATAAGGCTTATTATTGTTTGGGTTAAAATTAAACTAGGCACAGTCTTTGATGCAGTTTATTATATTTTAACAAACATACATATTTATTATATTTTAAGGAACATGTTAAAATGTAACAAATAAACCATTTGGATGATACAGACAGAGCAAGATGCTGGCATTTAGTTCAACTCTAAACCGATGAAGGTTTGGGGAGAGACATGTGTAATTGTTTAGCATCAATTGCTGGCCTATTTTTTCTGCCTGCACAACATGCTGACCCCTCTCATGATCCATTTATGCATTCATGTAAATCAGCCCATTGTTAATGGAAATTGGGATGTGTCCTACCTCAGAAACAATGGAACATGGAAAAATAGAAAATGCTCTAAACCCAGTCAGGGCCCTAGGTCACCATTTTCTATTCTGACTTGCAGCACGTCTCTTGGGCCTTGGGAAGTCGTCTTCACTCCCCACCCCCACCCTGGGATGCCCATCTGTAACATAGGAACCTTTTGCAAACAAAACATGTACTCCGTGATTAAGCTTTAGTCCTTCCCATGCTTTCCCATATAAATTATCCAGGTTAATTAAAGCCTAATTGGTGTTCTCTGTCAGGGTGAAGCATAACAATAAAAAATAAAGAAAAACCCTGGAGAGACAACCTTTTTGTCAGGAACTAAATAATGTTTGTAACATTTCCTATCTGATGAAAAAGACAATTCATCAAAGAGGTACTTGCCCTAATCTTAAATCTATCACTGTATTTGAATTCCCATCTGACCTCAATTACTTTTTTTAAAGTCCTAGAGTTGGATGGGATGTTTTGTTTTGGTGCCTATGAGTCAGCATTGGCTCCTGACAGCTGCCTGGATGAGTCCCTGCAGTTTTCTTGGCAAGGTTTTTCAGAAGTGGTTGCCCTTGCCTTTTTCCTAGGGCTGAAGGAGAGTGACTGGTCCAAGGTCCCCCAGCTGGCTTTGTGGCTAAGGCCTTGACCACTACACCAAACTGGCTCTACAGAATTAAACTGCAGTTAACTCCCATGGAGTTCAATAGAGCTTAATTCCAGCTAAATGAACATAAGACTGCAACCTTAGGGACTGATATGGAGCAGGAGAAATCACTATAGGACAGTACATTCAGTGAGGGAGAGAACTGACCTATATCCCTCACCAATTTCACACAATGGCAGACTCCTTGGCAGCTCCCAAAAACCAAATGTGATTCTTTCTAAGCACAATTCTCATGGTGTTCTCTTCAGCAAGATGTTTTGAGATGAAAGAAATGGGATTAGAAAACTTCTACCAACCAAACTATTTTCCATTTAGAACCAATATATCTTTGTGTACATTAGGGTAGAGATTTTCTAACGTTCATTCTAACAATCTTCTTATGACATTGATAGAATTACTGGCTTAGTAGATCAGTGGAATACCATAGAGGTACTAGAGCTGAACTAGAGCAAAGCCTTCAGTAAAGTATGTCATGGTAAAATATGAATTAGATGATACAACAGTTAGGTGGACTCCCACTTGGCTGAATGACCACACCCAAAGGATGTTCATTAATGGCTTCACTTCAGCTTGGAGGAGAGGATCAAGTGGAGTGCCACAGGGCTCTGTCCTCACCCCTATACTTTTCAGGGACTTGGATGAGAGAGTTGAGGAGATGCTTACAAAGTTCTCAGGTAACACAAAACTGGGAGGTGTGGCTAATACTTTAAAGGAAAGAAAAAAGATTGGAAAAGATCTAAACAGGTATGAGCAATGTGCTGAAATGAACAGAATGGAATTTAACAGGGAGAAATGTGAACTTCTTCATCTGGGTAGGAAAAATGAAAAGCCCAAGTATAGGATGGGAGAGATTACTGCATGAGCAAGGGATCTGGATATCCTTCTTCAGCACATGTGAAATATGAGGCAGCAGTGTGATACAGCTGCTAAAAAGGCAAATGCTATCTTGGGATGCATTAACAAGAGCATAGAGCCCATTCAGAGGAAGTCATTCTTCCATTTTACTTTGTCCAGCTCAGACCCCATTTGCAATATTATGTTCAGTTCTGGCCACCAAACTAAAAAAAGGTGACAAGTAGCAGTAAGTTCAGAGGAGGCTGCCAAGATAGTAAAGGGTCTGGAAACCAAGCCCTATCAGAAACAGTTAAAAGATCTGGGTATGTTCAGTCTACAGAACAGACAACTGAGAGGAGATGTGATCGTAGTCTTCAAATATCTGAAAGGTTGTCACACAGAAGAGGGAGTAAACTCTGGGCCAGAACCAATGGATTAAAAGGAACAAGGAATGAAAATTAGGTCAGATGTACCAGCTGACAGCCAGTGGAACAGGCTGCCAGATGAAATGGTGAATTCTCCTTTGCTGGAAGTCTTCAGACAGAGAATAAATGGTCATTGTTAATGGATCCTGCATTGAGCAGAGGTTTGAATTAGATGACCTCTGAGGCCATTCTAACTCTATGATTCTGTGTGGCAAGGAGATAGGTCTTTCTGCTGATAATGGAAAAGTTTCCAGCTCTCTGTTCACATAGCGATGGCTTGAATCTATATTAATCTGGGAATCAACCATCATGTACATCAGGATAAAAAACGTCTTGATTAAAAATAATTTAGCAAATATTCTTCTCACATATTATCAGAGACATTTTTAAGAAATTAATGCTAACGCAGTTGCCAAAAGTACTGACAGAAACACACACATGTATTTATTTTTAAAAACATGGCTGACTGTATTGACAGTGTGAAGACTGCATTTACCAGCATCAGCCAGGCTGCTTTCTTTTTTTGGAGAAGTGAGACCTAGACACAATTATTCATACTTTAGACATAAAGCAAGTTCATTTTGATTTTCTTCCTGGACTACTTCAAAATATCTCTTGTCTTCCCTACAAGTGATAGATTTGGTGGAGGTCTGCCATAAGCAAAGCGTTTTTAATGATAGCACTGATGTAATGTCCAGGAACTCTGCATTGCCCTGACACTGAAATTTGCTCACTGACCAAGATTAAGACTGACAATGCTAAATCTAATATGAAATTCTTGCTGACAGAAGTTTATGATTGTGAAGTAATGAATGGTTGGATTGAAAGAGTGAGGAGAATTGGGAAAAGCAGAGTGGGATTTGGAGCACGTGGCCTACAAATCTTGTCTAGTTCCTTCCTGATTCCATTTTGTGACTCACAAAGAACCCTTCAATTGTACCTCCAGCATTCAGCAACAAAACCGCTGATTTCCACATATACAATTTATATATATATATATATATATATATATATATATATATATATATATCCTGGTGTATCAGCAACAAAACCGCTGATTTCCACATATACAATTTATATATATATATATATATATATATATATATATATATATATCCTGGTGTAAAATATGTTCACCCGATGTTCCACAAGGCTTAGCACATCAATTTTGTGCACAAAAGACCTCCAAAGGACCCCCCCCAAAGCAATAAAAATTTCAGTTTTTGTTTGCATTTTTCTTGCTTCACCATGAATTCAGGACAATATTTTGAGAACGTAGGGCAGTCCTTCCTGACAAAAAAATTACCCATACTTGATTTAGATCTATTACTAAGAGAAAGAGAAAAGATAAATGGAACAGAATGCAAAGGAATTCCCCATCCCTGGGGGCAAATTCTCAGCAAGTAATAGCTGTGACCTTGATCAGGATAGGACCAAAGAGCATAATGTACTATCACCCACCCAGAGGTGCATTTATCCAAAGCTGATGTTGCAAACGTGATGATGGGTGCGGCCAGCTGCTAGTGGTTGGGTTTTTGTTGTTGTTTGAGGAGGGGAGCTTGAAATCTTGAGCCACTGTGGAGTACATTGGAACGATGTTATTTTTGTCTACTGTTTTGTTGTTTAAAAAAAAAACAATTCTAAAGTAATTTGTATTGTGGATGTTTGATTTCATGATTAATGTATCATTGTGTTATTGTTGTTAACAGCCAGAAGTCCTGGCTGGCTGCAGGGGTGTGGCAGACTGGTTGGACTGGCTGGAGGTCTCAAACTATCTTTCCCTGAAGTCCCCAGGATATTCACACCTTGGACCCACCTCCTGTGGCCACCACCTTCCTTCCAGGAAGTTGGAGCAGTCTTGCCTGGCATCCTCCCTCTAGCCCCAGTGCATGTGTGAAATCATGTCTTACACGCTGGGCTGCCTTTCTGGCAATTAAAAGGTAGAAATCTCTTTGAGTTATATGAATTTTTTCTTCCCAGATTTTTCTCCATCTGGGCTATATTGCTATTTATGCAATAAGCTGTCAACTGTCTTGCCCAGTGTCTCTTGATTATTTATATCTGTGTTGTCTTCTATTCCCTTACCAGATCCCCCACTATCTCCCACAACAATAATCAAATTTAGTAAATGAAATACAGTTCAGAATAGAGTTTGGAAAAGAAAGCATCTGGAATACTGGTCTCACCTTGAATCCTGACCTCTCTGAAGAAAACAAATGCATGGAGAAAAGGAAAAGAACATAGAAAAGAGAAACAAGTAATCTTGCTAAACATTGGGAGGTGCCTGGTAGAAGGTTGCATGAAAACAGATTACAACACTCTTGATTGTTAGCTAATCTGCAGAGCCAATAATAAGCAACCTACAGGATCTCTTTTATTTCTTCTCATCAGAAAGGATGGCTTTGTGAAATTGCAATATGCTTGCTGAGTCAGTAACCCTGGTATTGCAGCCTTGGGTCCAAACCATGACATCCCTGCCCATTTCAAAGAGACCTGGAGCTTGCAGTCTGATTTGGCAGGTATGTGATATGATGGGAAAGCAGCCACAAGTGCTTTGTGAAAATGAAATTCTCTCTAAATCTACATGGCCACACACCCTATCTTTGGGCAGACAAAAGAGTGCAAGTCAAAGAGAAAAACATGAGCCCTGGAAACACGGGCTTCTTACCCCAAACACAGGACACACAACCAATCACACAAAATGTGCATCAAAATCATGCAGTATCAGAAATGACCCTGGGAGGGTAGATTAACCTAGATGCCAAAACCCGTATCTCTTCACACACCAATACTTTGTTTTTCTAGACATGCCCTCAAGCTAAGACTAAACTCCCAACAGTGGTGGTGAACTATGTACCTGTTTAAACCAGAATGGCAGTGTTGTGGTCCGTATAGAGAAGAGATTCTGGCCTCCTACTGCGGAGGGCAGGGACGGGGGGCAGCAACAAGAGACAGGTAATTGGAGGGGTCAATGGCTGTATCACTCAAAGGAACAGCTTGCCTTGAGAAAGAGATGGATGGTTCTGCTTTTTATTCAGCAGCTAACCAATACCTAGTAGGTTTTCCTTTGCATATTATTGGTGCCAGCCCAATGAGGCAGAAAATTGCATCGTGTCATTTAATTTCCCAATCTTTGTTTTCATTGTATTAATCTTTTGGCTTTGCGTCACTTCATAATTTGAAGGCTCAGCTAGAAGCAAACCAAATGGAAATTCAGCTTACTTTCTTGTCTTCCAGAATACGTTAGCTTCAGTTTGGGAAAGTTTAATTCTGCATAATCCAACCCAAGAATAATAATCACCCTGTTTTGTATGCAGACTTATTCGTGTTGATTAAACCTGCCCTAAATGTCTTAAGAAATATGCACGAAAGTCAGTCACCAAAACATGATTAGCAAATAAGTTACACAAAGGAATCCGAGACTTAAAAAAAAAAAAAGGAAAAACACATACATAGCTGTTATAGGGTAAGAAGATATATATTTTTGAAACAAACAAAATATATTTCACCTGTCTTGATTATCATACCATTGTTATGACATAAAGAAAATTGGCTACAAAAAATCTTAGCACACTCATGGCTCATCTTGCACTTTAATCTTAAATATATTCATGGGTTTTAAATGCTTGCTGTGAATCTTGGTCTTCTGGTCTCTCTTGGGTCCCAGCTCCACTGAAATGATGTCTCTGATCCCTTCATATAAAGGGGCTGCTGGTTTTATTTTTTTAATAAAAGAATTCATTTATATATTAGGATTTTCAGAGAAAATTTCAAAGCAGCTCACAATAAAGTCATAATAAAATGCAATAAAACCCAGCCATAAAAAATTAAAACAATAAAGTTACATTATTTGATAGCTCTAAGACCATACTGATCGACCAGATAAAGTTTGCACAGTTGTATCTTCAATGGTCAGTGGCTCTCTAGAGGCCCATTTGATATCAATGGGGGGAAATATTTTTATATTGGGACCATCACACAAAATACCCTCTTTCATGCCACCAGCAGGCATTTTCTGCAGAATAGAAAGCCTGAGAAGAATATGTGGGCGGGGGGGGGGGTCTTCTTTTTCCAGATAATCACATCCTGTATTAGCTAGCCATATCAACTTCAAACTCCTTCAACAGTTAATTTTCCACCAATGCAGAACTTTCAATGGTCACGTTCTGCACTATCTGCAGCTTCTAAACCAGTCAAGGGCAGCTGGCACAAACTACATTATAGAAGTCTGTTCTTAAGATTAACAGTACATGGATCACTGTGCCAATCTCTCTTTGGTGGAGAAAGTTCATGACTGTCATACCAGCCAAAGCTGATAGTAAATATTCTTTCTCCTGAGGTGATTTGGGCCTCCAATGACTAAGATGAATCTACTGCACATCTCTTCCCGCAGGGGGAATGAAACCCTATCTAGGACAGATAAATCCCAGAGTGGGAACTTCCTGCCTATAATGTCCCAGTTTTACTAATATTCAAGTTCAGGTTATTTGCTCTCATCTAGACCAACACTTTATCCACAGAGCACAGGTATGAAATGTGGACAGCCACATTCAGTTGTTCAGATGGTAACTCAGCACATCCAGAAGCACCTTCCTTGGAAACTCAAGGAGGCATTAGATGGGCATGGATTAAAAAGTTTACAAGGAGTTCACATCATGGATACATCTGGAATTTTGAGAGCATATTATTAGATGCCAAGGTAGACCCAGCCAATTACCAAACATCCATTTACAAAGGCAAGCTGGTGACATTATTCCCTCTACTCTTTCTAGCCTATCAGGATATTCTCCATTGTCTTCCTCTTGTTTCTGGGCAAATGATCTCACTTTCAACAAAGCACTGAAATATAGCCAGTCATCATTTTCTCTCCAAAGAATGCTTTGAGGCTTGCTTGGAGCTAATGATTTGGTCAAGGGAAGTGTCTGCAGATACATGTTGGGGCCCAGGACATTTATAAACAAGTTTAACAATCCTTCTTCCTTCCAGAATAAATTAATTCCAATTATTAGAAAGTGCCTGGATCTCTCTAATACATCTTCAGCTCTACGATAATCCAAACACAACAAATGCTTATATAGATATCATCTTCTCCCAAGACAGCAAGACCTGGAAGCTCTATAAGCTTATTGAGTTGCTTCTATGTATTACCCATAAGTTGAACTATGCCTATAAAAAAGAATTGAAACTCTTACATTTTAGATCCAAGCTGCTAACCCTTGTCAAAAAGATGAAAACTTATTTCTACCAGCCTTGTTGTAAATCTATACAATAGATGCACCATAATCCTGTGCTGTGACATAGCATAAATTTTAAAAACATATTCCTTCTCCATAAGGGTAGAGGTGTCTCTGGAAGTTAATTACTTGTGCTTTGTGAAAACTGACAAGTAGATTTCATAGCCAGGAGCAGATATGAATACTCTTCTGACATTTAATCACGAGGCTAATAGAGATAAATGGGAATATGCATCATCAAGACAACCAAATTACAAACAATTATGATTACCAAAGTTAGCATTCGCATTTGCTTCCCTAGGAGGTTAGGCGGTAGGTTTCCCCCCACCCCGCTTCATTTAAATAGGGCAGCTGTACTTCCTATGACAAAGTTCCCAGTTGTGCTTCATCACATTTTCTGAATCAATCCTTATTTTCAAGCCTGCGTTAGGCAAACAGAAACCTGCACCCAAGGATGGGCTTAAGGGGGTTGCAATATATGCAGCAACAGCAGGGGCCAGGAAAAAAAGGGTCCTAAGAAGGTGCTTCCCTACTCCCCACATGTCCCTCCTGCACTCGGCCTGCCACAGTGGTCCCCGCCTGCTGCCACTGCCAATCCCTTGTGAATGGGGAAGGGCTTAAAGGACAGGAGGAGGAGCCACTGGCCAAGAAACTAACTTGAGCAGACATCTTGGACAAGCCCCTTCCTAACTCACACGAAGATAAAGCAAGGGAGGAGAAAGCACATTCAGCCTTGCAAGATTCTGCTACTCAAGCTGTTCCAATAAGAGCACTTCTAGACCTATACAGCATTGGTTTCTGAGTCTGGTCTACCTTGTTGGGCTGACACTTGTGCCGCTCATGACACTTGTGCTTCCATTCCTGACTGGACCCGCAATTGTATAAGCTCCTGCCTCCTTCCTGGCAGCATCTGGAGGTAGAGCTATGCAGGATGTGGCAGGTATAATGACAATTGAGACAGGAAGTGGTGAGAGAAAAGCCCAATGCTCCCTGGCTGCCATCACTGAAGGACCCGCTTGTCCAGCACTGCCTGCAGCCCCAGGACCTGTGGCTGTCCCCAGGAGAGCCACACCCATCTATACTGCTACCCCAGCCACTACCCCACTGCTAAGGCCCTTCTCTTCCCTCCCACTTATTGGGATAGGTTGCGAGGAGTGTACTGGGCTCCCCTACCATCTGAATCCGCTACCATTCCCTGGGACGAGGGGGGACTGCAACAAGCCAGCCCTGCAGCAGCTGATTAAGCAGTGCCCACCTCCCAATTGATTTGCTCCCTGTCATGCTTGGAGAGGGTGTCCTGGGCCTGACCTGGTTCCCCCCCCCCCAACGTCACAGAGTGGAGCTTAAACAAACTTTATCTTCCTGAGCTGCTTTTCTCCGCAGTGCAGCCTGTCCCTAAAAAGTGCTAATTGCAAGTCAACAAGCTCAGCTCTGTGACCATAATTAATTGTTTAGAACCCTTTTGAATGCTGCTGCCTGAAACTGACAAGACCCTAATCAGTTTCACACAAAAGACATTCCTAAGGGGCCATGGTGAACATGCTAGGCAAACAGCTGGTGCTAGCGCATCCCTTTCAAAGGGTATTCCCCACTGTGTGCCTGCATACTCTCTTGTAATCCCTTCCTTTCCACTGAATGTAAATACAAACATTAATTCTTTTCTTGCTAATTATCCTAGTGCTGGGGTGAGCATTCCAAAGGGCTGGGGAGTAGAGAAAAAGGCCTATAAGATTTGCCCTTTTACCAGACTTCCTCGTGAGTTGAGTTCTGGAAACCTTCCCCATTGTTTGGGCTCTCTTAGCTGTTTGCCGTCATATCCTTCCAAGGCGGTAAGTATATTCAAGGACAATTTCTTAATAAACCTTTTTCAAGATTTATTACCATACTGGAGTCTCCCTTAGTGTTCCTGTTCTTTGGAATCCATCCTGCAATTTTTAAATTAAGGGTTGATGCACAGATTAACAGCAACAGAGGGGGAGAGAGGAGGGCGGGGGAGAATGGGCATTGCTTGGATGTGTGAACAGGTATGTAAATTGAGGTCATCCAAGATGTATATTCAGACTCTCAAAAAGCTTTTGACTTTTTGAGTCCCTCGCCAAAGGCTAAGTTTGAATAGACTTTGTAGTTAAAAGGACAAGTCCTTTCATGGACAGGTCACTAGAGACAGGAGAGAAAATAGAGGATAGGAATAAAGGGGCACTTCTAAAAGCAGAAGAACTTCCACAATGATAGAGGGGGGGGTGTTTTTGTTTTTGTTTTTTCCTCTGTTTTCTTTGTGTAACTGAATGGAGGCAATTCTTACCCTGGTTTTGTAGACATTTCTCAAGAACAGAAAGCAATAAAAATAGCATTTCAAAAAATAAAAGCAGATTCGCTCTTTCTGCAAAGTCTCTTTCTCTCTCTCCTTGCTTTGACGTGTACAAAATTAAAGTAGCAAAGCTCTTATCCAACGGGCTTCTTCTAGATGCATCTTTAATGCTGAGTTCAGATTCTGCGGCCATCCCATTTTGAAGACATTTTTTGTAACATCGCATTTTGCAGGAATCTTGCCACTGTGTTAGTTGGGCCTTGTGGGTATTGGGGAGGCTCCAATACCAGTGTTGCATTCACACACACACACGCACATTTTTAAAAACCAGTCCTGCCCAACCTTATTTTCTATCCTCCAGAAGTGGTAATGCAATTTCCCACTGCATTTCAGTGCTTGGGAAGAACCACCCTTCAGTGCTTAAGATTAGGATAAAGGAAATGACATGGACAAGTGAAAAATACCTAGGAGGTTATGACATTCATTTTATGGATGAACTTTATATCAAATTAAATGTAAGAAACCTTTTGAATGGATCTGCTTACCTTCCAACTTGTGTTCTTTTTGTATTTTCAAATGTTACTCTTAATGACAAAATGATCTGTTTCTTTGAAACAGAAATACATATGGTAGGTGACAGATAGATAGATAGATAGATAGATAGATAGATAGATAGATAGATAGATAGATAGATAGATAGATAGATAGATAGACAGACAGACAGACAGACAGACAGACAGACAGACAGACAGACAGACAGACAGACAGACAGATAGATAGATAGATAGATAGATAGATAGATAGATAGATAGATAGATAGATAGATGATATACTGCTTGCTCTGTCCAGACCTCTTTTTCCCTTTGTGACTGTCCTGTTTTTTCTAGTCACAAACAGTTTTTAAATAAGGAAGACTGAATTCTGTCTTTAGCCTGAAAAGGTCTGGTCACATGTATTTTAAAGTTAACAGATTAACTAGTTATTAGAAAACTACACATTCTCTTAATTTAATTACACTCCAACACACCATCCATTCCATATCCAACATTATGAACGTAAATGAACTCAAACACTCGTACATACACATATACATGGCGCTTGAACATTCCTATGCTTGACAACTGGCTTCCGAATAGAAAAGTAGTTCCTCTGAAATACATTTTAAAAGTCTAAATTAAAGCTCTACTCATGATGAGAATTTTGTCCTAAGCCTTTCTCACTTTCATGACATTACTGGCTAATGCCATTATCAAATGTAAAATGTGGTTATCTAACAACAGCCAAGTGATTGAAACAATCTGAATGACATAAAGCTCCCTTCAAGCATGAATGAAGCACTTAGAAGCTTTGGCGAAGGGGCCTCTGGAACGATACTGCTCCCAGTGCCAAATATCCATGTATTATTTTGGTCTGGCAGGATCAGTCCATGGGCTCTCTGTTCTAGCCTTCTGTGTTGCACAGCATTGCCACGGCCAGTTAAAGAAAGGGAAGGGAGAGAAGGAGTTGTTGTTGCTGTTGTTGTTATATCTTGGACAAGATTAAGTCAATGGTTCCATTCTAGGTCATGATTATTTATTGCATCTACAGATTTTGTCTCTGTAATAAAACTAGGCATTTATGATTATAGTTATCTATTACTATACAGATGCTTTCATGTATCTCTTTTCCATTTAAATTCATCCCAAGCATCACAGTCAAGAAGGTCATAGTATATCCAAAACGTTAGATTTCTTTTTGGAGGTGTTGACTGTGAAGGACTTTTTCCCTTTTGAACGTCCCAGATTGGCTCTATGAACTCTATGAAATAGAAGGCAACTTTATGCCCCAAACCTATTTCCCTCTCCGTGGAAAAATTGTATCTAGTATAATAGTACTAACTGGGTATTTCAGTTAGATGTCTGTTATGCTTGGGCTATCTAGAAATTCAGTATGGAGTAGTGGTTAAGATGTTGGATTAGGAGTGGGGAACCTCAACTTCTAGTCCACTTTCAGCTACAGAAGCTGCTGGATGACTTTGGCCCAGCCACTCTCTGCACAGGCTACCTCAAAGGGTTTAGTTGCAGGGAGGGGGGCACAGGGAGCAGGAAGAGGAAGTGTTATGTACACCTTGAAATCCTGAATGAAAGGTAGAATAGACATCAAATAAACAAATCTATAAATAAATAATTAAATAAACAAACAAATCTGTAAATAAATAAATAAATAAATAAATAAAAGCTATATTTTCTTCTATCATTAAGCGCTCCAAATCTATTAGATTCAAATGTTTATAGCATTGCCCATAAACTTTATATACAATACCTCTCAAAATGTGTCTGACATACATTCTTCAATGATCACCATCCACTATTACCTTACATCTCTGACCGACACCTTGGTCTTTAAAGTCCTATGACTTTCTTGATTATTTCTCACTGCATAGTTAGAACTATATGGTAGTTGACCACAGATTTCACAGAGCCTAGGCTAACAACAAATATTTCAGAGGATTTCTGCAAATACAGAGCTTAGGTTGGATTTTTTCCCCAATGTCCTTATCCTACATAACTTTGGTGTCATAATGAAAGTCATTAGACAATATGAATTCACGCAGTGTAACCTTAAAAAAAAATAAGCATTGAAATAGGAATGAGTAGGAAAGGAATGCAAAAATAACAGAACTTATATTTCTGAATCACTGACCTTTCAGAACTGAGTACACCATCTTATTTCTAATAAGGGTCTCACATTCAGTCACCAAAAGATCTTCAAATTAGGCAAATGTGGTCAGTGATGCTGTCACATTACATTTTTAAAAAATGAAAATTGAAAGTTTGTTCAGGAAGGAGCCACATATTGTTAGCCATTGTAGTTAGAACAAGTCAACATAATGATATAAATGCTTTGTCAGCTGGCTTAGCGTAGGCATTGCAGTGGATGGGCTCTAAAAGGGAGAAAATGAATAAACAGCAGGCAGGCATTTGCCCGATAAGCTCAAAGGATACTTCTTGCATTTCTCTTCTATAATTGTGGTCTATTTTAAATATCAGTAAATCACTGGACCTGTCAGTATGCCTAAATGTGCAGGAAAGAAACCTGTCACCACTTGCTGTTAAAATGAAGCTTTCTGTAATATTCCTGGAATTTAACATTATAAGTATAGGGATGCATGTTCTCATATTTTAAAAGGTCACAAATCACCCTAATCTATTTCAAGCATGACTGCTTTAATGTACATTCCAGAGAGAGTACTATTAAATTAAATAGTTTTCCATACAGACTTGACCCCAAGTAGCTACAGCCAAGAATTGGTCAACACTCTCATATTATTAAGCATCATTGTAACATAGCTTTTTCTAAATAATAATAATAATAATAATAATAATAATAATAATAATAATAACAACAACAACGACTTGATAGGTGGATAAAAATGCCAAATCCAGTCTAAACATCTGGCTGACTGCGTGACCAACAATAATTATAATAAATCATTTTGTGAATCCTTAACAGCTTCCCCCTTCATGGCATTTTAGGGTGCAGGTTTTAACATAAAACATATCCTAAGCCGGTGGAAGATTTAGTTGACCGTTGACAAGCTCTGAACAGGTGTTATTAACATCTTGTTGAAATCCAAAGACATCCAACACAGTCTTAGAAAGGTATGCCAACTGGAGATGCTCCATGAAAAAATAGAATTATTCTCTGTAACTTTTTCATATATGTGTTTTTACAGACACAACATGAAATGTGGGTGGGGAGGGCAGTTGCTTTGAAATCCTAAAGTTAGGATTGTGCAATTAAAGGGCATAACCTACGGTACAAGTTTGAGATCTGATTCTCATTTTCTTGCAGCATCTCTGAGCCATGCACATACGCTACACAGTGTGTTACCAGCTGATTTTAGTTTCACTCCAGACTGGTTCCCTAATTCTGATGCTTCCTAATAGATCCCTTCTTCACCATAAATCTATGCATTAGTCATGAGAATAAAAAGTATGTATGTATGTGTGTGTGCATGTATGTGTGCCAGTCAGTCATTTCAGGCCTTAGCCTTACAGCCAATCTGAGAAGGCAAAAGGTACAGGGTCTGTGGGTCCCAATGAGATCAAGAAAAAGGACAGCAATTCTAGAGCCATTTCTTCCACCAGTTATCCTCAGGATATGAAGACTATGACTGAAAAGGAGTCAATAGGACACCTATGCTGAGATGATTGTGTTTTATTGTAGAAATACATACCAGAAGAGACTGTGGAAGCCATCCAACCAGCTTAAGATTTGTAATGCTGATTACAACTATAACATTATGTTTTATTGATTTTATTGCAGTTTCTTTGATTGTTGTGAACCACCCAGAGTCATTGAGAGTCGGGTGGCATACAAGTTTAATTAATACATCATCATCATCATCATCATCATCATCATCATCATCATTATATACAACAATGTGAAATCACAGCTGCCAGTTCTTTAGCCGATGTTGGCCTTCATTTGCACTGAGTTCTTCCCAAAAACCTAGGATGTCGTAGTGTATCGGTGTAGTACAGTGGTACCTCGGGTCACAAACTTAATTCATTCCACGACTCTGGTCACGACCCGAATTGGTCACAACCTGAATCAAATTTTCCCATAAGGTTCAATGTAAATACGATTAATCCATTCTGAACCATATGTTTTTTTTTTTTTAAACCACAAAAATATGACACAAAGTACAGTACGGTACACTATGAAGAGAGAGAACGCTAACCTTGCTTGAGGCGATTTCTGGCGTGGAGGACAGGAAGGCGGGTGGGGAGGCGGTTATTGTTTGGAGGGAGAATCCCCCTCCCTACAGGAAGCCACGACCACGTGTGTCAGCAGGGAAAATGGCCACGGATCCTGTTCGTCACCTGAAACGGAGTTCGCGATCAGAAGCAAAATTTTGCGAACGGTGCTGTTCGTGACCCGAATTGGTCGTGAACAGAAGCGTTCGTGACCCGAGGTACCACTGTATATGCGCAGATCCAAGCAGTGTGGCCTTTTGTAATTGACAGATGGAAATTTTGTCAAAGCACAGATTTTCTACATGCTGTCCTAGGCTTTTTGGTATGGCACCCCGTGTGCCGATAACCACTGGGACCACCACTTCCGGTTTATGCCATAATCTTTGAACTTCAATTTTCAGATCTTGATGCTTTGTGATCTCCAATTCTTTGTCTTCTATTCTACTATCCCCTGGTATTGCCACATCATTATCCACACTTTCTTCTTTTCAACCATAGTTAAATCTGGTGTGTTGTGCACCAGGACTTTATCAGTTTGTATTCAGAAATCCCACAATATTTTAACCTGCTCATTTTCGACTACTTTTTCAACTATATGTTCCCACCAATTTTTCATTACTGGCAAATGATAATTTTTACAGATGTTTCAGTGAAACATTTTTGTGACTGTGTTATGTCATTGTTTATAGTCAGTTTGTGCAATCTTTTTGCACGAACTAAGTATATGATCTACTGTTTCTTCTGCTTAATTTGCACAATCTGCACTTTGAATCATTTGATGATTTTCCAGTTCTGGCCTTGATTGCATTTGTTCAAATAGCTTGCTCTTGAGCAGCCAAAATCAAGCCCTGAGTTTCTTTTTTTAATTTCCAGTTGTAAGCCTTTGCCAGGTTTTATCTTTATCCACTTTCCCCTCAATTTTTTGCAGAAATTGACCATGTAATGCGTTTCCTTGCCAGCATTCTATTCATGTTTTTATTACATTATTTCAATATTCATGTTTTGTCTCCTGTACATTCAGTAAGTTCCCATTTTTAACTTGCGTCAGTGCTTGTTCTTGACTGTCTTTTATATAATCAGCCAATGCATGCTTTTCTTCTTCAACTGTTTAACTTGAAGTAAACCTCTGCCTCCATTTCTGTGGGGCAGGTATAATCTATCCATATCTCAATGGACATGTAATACATAGTGAATAGTCATGAGTTTTCTTGTTTTTTGGTCCAAACTGTCCAGTTCAGCTTGTGTCCAGTTAATAATTGCAGCAGTGTATCGTATAACAGGTATTCATGGCTTTGATGGTGTTTCCACCATTCAATTTTGTCTTTAACAATTTTCTCACACTTTGGATATATTCTTTATTAATCACATTTTTAACTTGTCCATGCTTGATGTTATCTAACTGTAAAATGCCCAGATACTTGTAGGCTTCATCATGATGGCTCCTGATGGTTTGGCCATTCAACATTTCAATTCTATTACTGTTCATGATTTTTATCCCAATTTATTGCTACTGTAGCACATTTCTCTAGGCCAAATTCCATTGCTGTATCTGTGCTAAAAATTCTTACAGTGTTTGTCAATGACTGGATTTCGATTTCTGATTTTCCATAAAGCTTCAGATTATCCATATAAAGCAAATGTGAGATTTTATCAGTATTTTTTTTTTCTGTTTGGTAGTCAAGTTTTGTTTTCTTCAAAATCACTGAAAGTGGGATCACAGCAATGACAAACAATAAGGGTAATAATGAGCCACCCTGGAAGATGCCTCTCCTGATGCTGACAAGCCCATATTTTTCATTTCCAGCTACCAGTTCTGACTTCCACTGCTTCATTATTTTTCTTCTATAAAGATTCTAATGTTTTTACTGACACCAGTTGTTTCCAAACATTTGATGGTCCAACTATGTGGTAATGAATCAAATGCCTTTTTATAATCAATTCAGACTATATGTAAATTGGTTTTTTGGCTTTTGCAATTCTCCAAAACCATTTTATCAATCAGAAGTTGATTTTTTGTACCTTTGCTTTTCCTTTTATTTCCTTTCTGTTCTACTGGAAGAATCTTATTTTCTTCCAAATAATCTTGGATATTGTCCGCTATTATGCTGGTGAGTAATTTAAACATTGTAGATAAGCATGTTATTAGCCTATAGTTCCCTGGTGTTGTCCCTTTTGCTGGGTCTTTTTGAATTAGATAAGTTTTGCCAGTTACTAACCAGTCACTGCTATCTCCTTTACACAATAGTTCATTAAGTTATTTAGCTATAATTGGATGTAAGCTATTCAGATATTTGAGTCAAAAGCCATGCAATTAATCATTTTCAGATGTCCAGTTTTTAATCCTTTTCATTTGATTTTTAACCATTTCTCCTATTATTATTAATTCTTCCATTTGATTTTTATTAAATTCATCTTCTAATTCTTTTATCCATCCAGCATTTTTATTATATAATTAAAAGAACATGAGAGAGCCAATTTTTGTCCTTCTACTGGCAATTTAATTATTACATAATTATAATTAATATAATTATAATTATAATCTTTTTGAGTATTCCACAGACCTTTCCAAACTGGATTATTTCATTTTTGTTTGGTTTTCCATTTTCAGAATTTCTATTGCCATTAATACTGTGGTAGAATCATCTCTGGTCTGATTGGAATAGCTGATTTTGCTTAAATTGGATGATTCATGGCTCATAGCATTCAATTTTCCCAGCTATTGCTGTTATTTGTTGCTTTATGATTTCCAGTTTTTTTCCATTTTTCTGGTGCTCAGCCAATACTTTTTTATTAGGCTTGTCTTGATCCTTACATTCTTCAATTTTTGTTCTCTCATGTTCTTTAAATTACTCACATCTGATCTTAATTTCTTTATCTTTGCCTCCAGTCTGAGCTTCCACTTTGGGATTGACTATGATTTTACTTTTGGTTTTTTAATTTCAATACTCAGTTCTTCTGTAACTGCCATTGCTGTACTGTAGGCAAGATGATTGGTCTGTTCAATAGATGTTATTTTAATCCTTGCAAGCACCTTATTCACGTCCTTCATTATAGGTGCCAGGTCTTTAAAAAAGGAAAGGAAAGGAAAATGACTGCCTAAAAACTACTTTTAGTGCTGGAAATCTTTGTCTTTCTACTGGCAATTATGCATATGCCATAATTTTCTCTTTTAATTCTTCTCGTTGGAGAGTCAGTTCATCGGTTGTTTCAGTGCTGACCTGTACTGATTCTATTGTTATTACTTCTTCTAAGTTATCATTTCTGCAGTTTGTTGTTATTGTTATTTGAGTTTCTTCTACTATTCTACTATTGTTTTTGGGTCTTCCATTTTCACAATTCTTCTGAATTTTTTCCAGGTCTGCATCCCTGAATATTTTATTTCTGGTAATGAACCTCCTTTGATCTGCTGATTGTTATTCAGTGATATTTGAGTCTGGATAAATTCTTTTCCACAGTTCAAACATTTCCTTTACATAGCCCTGCTTTGTTGGTTCCAATTTATAACAGCAGGCCATAATGGTGGAGTTTTCAAACACAGTATAGTTTTGTCTTTTCTGTGATTGTGGTTCTTCCAGTAATCCTACAGGGCTAAACCCTGGTTGCCCAGCCATAGCTTCTGAGCCCTGTTGACCACTTGTTGACAGATGCCCAGGATCTCTAACATCTGACACAATCCTTGTTGACACAGGTGACAACCAACCACCCAGAGTCCCCCATTGCAGGGAGATGGGCAGGGATAAGTGTGTGTATGTATGTATGTATGTATGTATGTATGTATGTATAAATAAATAAATAAATAAATAAATCTGGTATAGGATTCTTTTTCTGTTTTCTCACCATAGTTAATGGGTTAATGGATACACTTAGTCTGGCTCTTCTGCTTGAGTGTTCCTTTTGGTAGAATACACTAGCACCAGCATAGCTCTCAACCTCAACAGAGCATCATAAGCCCATCCCTCTTGACAAGGGGGTATCCATGGAGGGGTTAATTAATAAATTATTGTTATATACAACAACATGATCAATATGTTTTATTGCTTTTATTGCAATTTCTTTGGTTGTTGTGAGCCACCCAGAGTCATTGAGAGCTGGGTGGCATACCAGTTTAATTAATAAATTATCATCATCATCATCATCATCATCATCATCATCATCATCATCATCATCCCTGACAGTCTTAACTTAAATACTGTCAGTCAAGAAAATCCTACTCTTACCATTTTGAGGGGATGTTGGGGGATGTTATCCTTTTGGTTCTGCTGACAGAAGTTTGCATTCTATTTAGACAATTTAAATTTTTATTTATATAATTTTAAAAAAGCAATTAAAAAGTTTCACAGGGTAGCTGGAATAACTTCATGCCAGCCCTTTGAGACTGCATTATTCCCCAACATGCCTGAGGGAAGAGGAGTAGGGCATTTGCTATGATGATCTCCATCTCTGCACAATTATGGCACTGTAGTTGAAGCTACAGGAAGGTTGGCTCAGCAGAGTGCCCTCATGCAAAATGACCAGATTTTCCACAGTATAAATATAATCTTTAAATGCAATGGCACAACTTCTCCTGGGCCATGAGTGGAGTTCTACTGGCTCCCAGCTGCGTTGGTTCAACTTCAGAGGTCTCCAGTGTGTGGGGGAGGGGGAGGGGAGGGGAGGGGGAGGGGGGAGGAAAGGCTTGAAAGACAGTAGTGATGTCTTCTCTTCTCATCTGCACTTATCCACAGTTCTCTGAGCCTTCCATCTATGCCCAAGCACACTTGGATTAATGCAATCATGTCTGATATGTTTCAAAAAATATGACCTCTTTGAGTTGATCAATTAAGTCTTTTCCCATTCCAGCCCACATCTTGTTCTAGCAGCTAAATGTTTATTTCATTTTCTCACACTGAATGCTTGCCCTGCTGGAGGCAGCAAATCACATAGTTGGCTGTCACTTGCTAACAGCATTCTTAAGGTTGGTTCTCAGGTTCTTCATGCCAGCCCTTTGAGACTGCATTATTCCCCAACATGCCTGAGGGAGGAGGAGGAGGGCATTTGTATACTTTCCAGCCTCCTCAATCAAAACTCTACCATGGTTCAAGCAAATCTCAGAGAGGTATGCAGTTCAGTTTGATCAAGGAAAACAGTAAACTTGCTTGGATTTCTAACATGTTTCTCTGGCAAGGGTGCAAGCATCCAATGGTAAACTACTGGGGTTTCTGGGATGCTGATGGAGGAAAAGCGATCTGCCAAGTAGGTAGTTCTGTCCCACCTGCTAGACTGATTCATGGTCTGGGCTAGCTGGTCTATCTGGGTATTCACCTGGAGTTAATACTGGAGCAAGGCATTGGCTAACTAATAGACAGTGGGATTCAGTAGGCATTGTCCTGACCATCGTTTGGGCATGTGATGGCTCTCTTCCTGTTGTTGTGGGAGTGAAGAGATAGCAATCTTCTAGCAGGGTCCCTGGCTCAAATTTAATAAAATCTACCCAGACACTCAACATGGCACAAAATCTTCACTGCGTGCCACCATGAAGTCACTTAAATCAGTTGATTGCCCTCTGTCAACCTGCAGGTGTGGTGATGTCTTACAGCCTCTGCAGTATAAATCCAGTGGTTCTTTCACCTGCCTTTCCTATAGCATAACCTATCCTTTGCCTTGTATTTCTCAGGCTTGGTGCTAAGTACTACTTGGCTGTTGAAATAAACAACATTCTTGATCTGGGAGGCTTTAACTTCTAATACATGGAGGTAGGTGGCAGCCAGCATGAACTATCATACCTACCTACTCTTGCAGCATCAGGGTGAAAAACAAAGGAGCAACAGGTTCCCCCTGAATTCTCATTATTTCCTATGGCTGGAATATTTTGAGTTTTTTTCCAGTGGAATAAGAATACTTGCAATTTCAAGGTTTGCTCCATTAGAATCCAGCTGTTTCAAATGCATGGTTCCATCTGAGTCTGACACTCAAAACAAAATTTCCATTTTGTGTGTGAATCTGTTATTAAATCCCTAATATATGTGTCTATAATTGATCAGTATGGATCATCTTCACTTTGCACTTTTTTAAAAAATGCATTTAAATATTTTGAATGCATTAGAATATTTCTCTTACATGTATTTTTTAAAATATTTCATCTCATTGATGTACATTTCTAAATGTATTTTGTTTCAAAATATTTTTTTTTAAACATTGGCTTTTTTTTTAAAGTCAGGAACTGCTATCACAGTTTTCAGCAAAGTATAAAATCTGATCGCTAGCCCAAAAGATGAAGATAATATAGATTCATACTAAAATTGATGCGGAATGGATTTCTTAAGCATCTCTGATTTACACAATATACAATGACATTCTTTCCATATATATTTATAGTTTTCTCCATTTTGAATCATATAGTCTAATTATTTTTCCTATGATCCAAATTTTCTTCTTTCCTTGTATTTAAAGTTTACCAAGATATATGCTGTCAGATATTTAAGATTAATCTCATCTTTATTTTAGATGTGGTGTTACTTGCAAACCTTGTTACTTGCTAAAACTTGCAAACAGCACAGTCGATGACAAGCAAAGTTATGTCTAATTAATCAAAGAAAATAGCAAGTTAATAATAGAGCAGTGCAGAAACTAGCTGGCCTGCTTCAAGGCCCTAGAATAGCTCACCCTATCCTTGTTGAAGTTGCAGTTATAATATGATTTGTAGCACACTAGAAAACCTCAAATTTGGACCAAAACTTTTTAAGGAGAGGGGGTTTTTCATTTGTAATAGGGTGGGTTTATGGGCCTTCACTCTGCCTCAGAGCAGCTCAGTCAGCAACTTCCTGAAAGTCACCAATGAAGATGCTGGTCTAACTTCAAGAGGGAGGCTGTTCCATAATATGGGACTTGCAAATGAAAAACTTTGCTTGTGGACCCCTGTCTTCTTCAACTCATGGGCCTGAGAGACAATCAAAAGATACTGGTAGGGTAAACATGCTAGTTTGGTCAAGCAGGCTGCTTCTATGCAGAGAAAGTGTATCTAGGTGCCTGGCCATGTAGGGCTTTATAGGTTAAAACCAGCACCCAGTTGTACCCAGAAACCTATTAGTAACCAATGCAGTGAGAATAGAACAGGTGTGGTATAGATCTGGGGATTCCGAATCACCAACAGAACAGCCTCTCTCTTTTACAGCAACCACGCTTTCTGAATGGCCTTCAAAGGCAACCCCCTGTGGAGTGCATTGCATTATTCCAAACGGATAGTAATAGCTGCATGAGTCACCATAGCTATGACTTCCCACTCCAGGTAGGCCCACAACTAGTGCACCAGCCAGAAGTAGGCAAAAACCTCTCACCATCCAAGACCTGTAGCTGCCTGTCTAGTGGAAGCCATGAGTCCAGGTGGACCTCCCTTCTCTAACAGTCATTCCATCTTGTTTGGCTCAGCTTCAGCCTTTTCCCCACTCCTCCACCCACCTCCCATCCAAATCTCAACAGCCTCCAAACATTGGATCAAGACTTCTGCAGAATCTCTGGCTCAGCCCAGTGTTATATGATGTTCTCCTCCTAACTGTAAAAGCACCCTTCCTTTGGCTCAAATTTGCACCCATTTAACACTATGGATCAAGCTAAGAGGTAAAAAAAGCACTGTTTGCACAAAACAATCCCCTTTTTCCCTTATGCACTAGGAGTCTGGCAGGCATATCTAATTGGGAAAAGAACCCGTTAGAAGAACAGTGGGCTGCCTTCAATACTCCCTTCAATGACAACTGTTTACAACAGTTCTAGTAGCTACAGAAAACAAAAGTGATGCTAAAAAGGACCTAAGGATGAACTTTCCAAACTAACTCTTCCCATTTGCACTGTTGATAGATTGGCCGATGTAGCAAAAGAGGACTTGCCTAAGGTAGTGTTGTCAGAGCTCAGAACTCTTTCTGGGCCCGCCCTTTTGCTAATCAGAGCCATGGGCATGAGCTTGTCAATGACGCATCTACTCTTTCTTGAAGCATCTTTGTTAACCAGAAAAGGAATGTGAAAATAGTCTTGATCACCCATTTACTTCTTTGTGTCCCCCAGTTTTTCCAGAATGGAATTACCTGGCCTAGTAATACTTTTGCTTCAGAGCAGAAATCTCTTGTAAAAGGAGCTTGAGCTTGAATTTGCTCTTGCTCTGTTCTGCACTGGTGTGCTCCTCTTTTCATCTCAGCTCATAGCTCAAAAGAAATGCAGATCTTCCTTTCTTCCCAATGTTGGAGAATCCATCTAGCACTGGCCTTCTGGGATAAGAATTCTTCATGAAAGCTCCAAAGGAAAGGTGGTTTCCCTCCCTACCCCTCTTTTTTTCCCAACCCTCAAACAATCTAGTTATTTCTCAATTAAATGATACTTGCGCAACAGGGGGTCCCCCTGAACACATGTGGATGAATGCTACATCTCATAAACTTTTCTCTCCTTCTTTGCAATGGCAAGAAACCTCCAAGATTCTGGCTTTCTTAACTGCAGAAGAATTTCTAGTTTTTCTTTCTGCTTTCTCTTATGGCTTAACACTGTACAAAGTGAATCTTTGAATTGCTCCTGTTTCCTCTAGTACTCTCTGAACCTTCTGCTTTTCTCTCATTGAAACAAAGTTTCTGCTCTGTACTTGCCTTTGTTTCATTGAATTGAACAGCATACTTAATTCTCAAAGATTATTAATACTTTTTGTATAATTGATTTGTAACTTGACAGTTTGGGGAAAATATAGCATAAATCATATTGAAAACTAATGTTATTTATGCTATGTTCCCCCCCAAATTGCCAGCTGCTTATTATTTGATTGTCTTTATACTGTTGGTCTCAAATATTAGTTAATGAATTATTTTGATTGGTTGCTAATTTTTATTTTTGGACTTCGTAAGCCTGCTTAATAACCTATTATGTAAAGATCCTAACAGAAATGGCATTGCAGCAGACCCCAATCATATCAGAATGGAAATGTATATCTGAGTGTCACCATTACACTGAGGGTATCTCACCCCAAACCAATGGTTGACCCCTCCCAATGGTTCTGTATAGGTCCTCTCCAAGTAAAGACACCTGGGCCAACCTATGCTGTCCCACTGCCATTGACAGGTACCACCTACTCAGGAAGGAGCATAACCCCAAAGCACAGCTCCCAACACTTGCAGGCAGTCCAGAGGATACCATTGTTCTTGGTATGAAATGCTGCTGAGAGATCTAAATAGACAAGGAGGGATATACTTTCCCCATCCAGCTTCTGACAAAGCTCATCAACCACTATCAATCAAAGGTCAGCAACTATCATCATCCGGATACTTATTCTGAAGAAAAGCCTAGTGAGTTAATTCCAGGTAAAAGTCACAGAACTGCTTGCCAGAATCTGTAACTGGTAGATGTATATTAAGGGAATGGAGAAATTATAGATTTGGCCTTGACTTAAATATCAAAATTATGCAGAAACAGAGAAACATTTAACAACCAAATTCTGGAAGATCTTGAAAAATGCGATAAGCAATAAAATATGTGGACACTCACTTGGATAACACCATATTAGGTTATAAAAATAGGGGAAGAAGGTATTCACATATTTGACCTTTTTCCTAAGGGAGAAAAATGTTTTTTTCCATGATGTTTTCGCAGTAATGCTGCCAACTTACTTTGTATCACAGAGGTATATGGTTTTTTTAATGTGTGAACCTTTGAAAAAAGTTAGCTTTCAGATTTCGGAAAGCTAACAAATTATATTATATGCAAATTATTTCCACTGCTCTCCCAACACTGAATTTCCTATATTAATAATAACTGATACACCACTCCTTAAAAATTAAAAATATTGGATTCTTTTTGGTTCTCACTTTTCATCCTGACAATAGTCTCTTGTTTGATTATGTTATTAGCCTTCCTATCACTATGACAAACTTATTTTATTACAGCAACAAAGCCTTCTGCATTCCTGTCAGTGTTAAGACAGATATTTATTACTAAGACAGGAAATACATCATATTAAAAAAAAAATCCTCAAGGTTATTCTATTTGTGAGCTGAAGAAACCAAAATCTGCCTCAAATAATAATTGTTGTTTGATAAATAAATATAAATATATTTATATTAAAATATTTAGCAAACAACATCCCACTGCCATAAGAGACCTCCTCCCACCCCCATTTCAAATCCTCCTTTAGGCAAATGTTTGTTTATATTTCATTTATACAATTTATAGGCTGCCCATCTTCCAACACCTCTGGGCAGCTTACAGTTAAAACTACAAATTAGTCTAGAATAGTAATATCCCCCCTTTCAGCCTTCCAAAAAAGCCTCAAATATGCATTATTTACTTTATGCACATGCATATACACTACTACTTTTGATCTAAGTAACACATCAAATAAAAGAGTGAATTTAAACTTTAAAAGTTGCCTAACAGTAGACAGATTTCAGCTGTTAGTAGCAATGTTAATAAACATCACATACTACTTTTAGATAATTTTTTCTTTATTGTTTAGCAGCTGTCAACTATTTCTTCTGATATAGTTCTCCCACACCCCTTTATAACTATTTGACAATAGAAATACAGAAAGGTACAGATTTTTCTCAACAGAGGTAGGCAATTATAGTGAAAGGTTCACCTCTTAAATTGCTATTTATCACACAACTCTTAAACACTCCAGATGGGCCCTGCCAGGATCCTAAAGGAGACTTGGAAAACTCTTGATTCACCAACCTCAGCATAAGTCCATCAATCAAGTGTGGCCTTCCTGACTCAGGTAATAACCTTCATGATTTTGCCTGTCTAGGTCTTCTTTAGTGCTGTGCAAATCATTCAGAGTTGCATTTCATGAAGTGAATGAAGCACCACTCCAAACCTTCTGCACAAAAGGTCAAGGCACTGCATTTTTTCAAAGCCTTAGCATGGCTACTCCAAGACTATGAATGTTGACAGTAACCCAGCATTTTCTGTGCACATAAGCATATTCTTAAAATGTGGGGAGAGGCCCTTCAGTGAACCATGGTGACCTCATCTTTCCTTTGGGAGCTTAGTATGGCAAACATGTAGGTCTTCTTCAATCTATCCTAAACATACACCACCCATGTAAGGTAGTTGTGGATGAACAATGGTGACTGGCCCAAAGTCACCTGTGAGCTCCATGGCTGAATGGGATTTCCCAGTACTTGTTTAACAACTTACCGCTGCAACTTAACTGGACTTGTAGTGTGGAAAGGAAGGAAGCATGTGTCTGGCAGGAACAACCCAGTCACATTTTTACGAAGTCAAAACCTCAGTGCATCAACAGGCAGCCAGATTCCAAACCCACCACTTTTGAGTAGGGAGAGACAGTGGAAGCACCCACTGTGCTTTGCTGCACTCGTTCGGGGGCTTCCCCAGACTTCTCTAGCATTTGCCAGATCTGGAAAACATTTTGACAAAGTGCCAGAAGACGATAACAATCGTCTGCAAAGTGAAATAAAGCATCTCATCATGGATTGTACACAAAGCCTCATCATTGCAGTGAATCAAATCTGTCTCACACAAGCAGAGAGTTCAGGAAACATTATCAGAAATAAAGATGGAACTGGAGTTGCGTGCTCTGTTTCACACTGAGCTTAGGTTTCCTTTTATCATTCTCTCAAAAAGCCAGGTGGGGTAAGGAGCCATGAGTGGCCAAAAAGGATAATTTTTTTATACTGGCTCATATTTTTTTTTGTTTCCAGTAGGAGGCATTAGTGATTATGTATTCACCCAGCACACTTATTTTTCACTGTTGTATACTATGAACTGTATAGTCCTTCAGAGGCCTTTTTGCCTAACTTATACAGAACACATAATTCATCAGTTCCTATTATTCACATCTGATCTCTGTGTCAATCTTATGTCATTTATGCCTATCCAGTATTGGGAAGGCTACAGTGGTACTGAGCAAGTCCCCAGAGTCCTGAATATACTCTTTCAACTGTATCACAAGTTTAGAGAGCTAAATAGCAAAACAATAAGAAAACAGTTTAAATTTATTTAATATAGATAGGTTATGCTTGCTATTGAGGGATTCAGCCTTGCAGCTGAGAAGGAAGCATTTGTATGACTTCCCATCTGCAGTTTAAACAATAGAAAGGCAAACAACAGGAATAACAAGATTAAAATGTTAGTGGGTGTCTATGAAATCTCATGTTTTTCTCAGGGGAAAAATATTGAATCCTTTCCCAAGATTACTCTATGTGCAAGAGATCCTATTTCATATAAGATTAAATGACCCACTGAGTTCCTTCTCACTAGATGGGCTGATCCACATGTATCTGTGGAACAACTGCAAACTGCAGCAGAAAACATGATCTGCATGTTTGAAGTGAAAGGAAGCAACTGGAGTTGGTTGGCACTTTTGTGAAAAGTGCTGGTGGCACTTTTTCTTTTCAATGGAGTCTCCCTGACACCTATCAGTATTACCTGTGTGGTATTAAGAAATCAGTGATCATTGGGCACACATTTGTGCCAAATTTGCCTCATGCTTTTCCCAGCCCAGGAGTGGTCATTAAGTAACACAATACAGATCTGGGGAGACCCATTGCTTAGTGACTAATTCTCTTTTGGATCTATGATGGAGGGGAAAACGTGGTTTCAGTGGAGGTGCAGCTCCAGAAGCATCACCCTTTGCATCTTTGAACTGACTGTTAGGGGCATTAGGAGAAAAGAGAGCAGGCAAGGGATTCTGTTGTTTTCCTCTTTGTTTCTACTATGCCTTTCCTAACTGGAAGACTTTTAGACACTCCCTTTCAGTCTGCTTCTGCAGGAAGAGTAAAATTCAGAAGGACCTCAGTAGGTTAGATCCTAAGCAACAGAATGAAATTTAAGAGACAAATGGAAAGTTGTTCACTTGGAAATATAAATCAAATGCCCTGACACAGAATAGGGAATGACTGGTTTGGCAGATAGGACTTTCAAAAAGGTCTTGAAGTAGAATTGGATTACAAACTGAATATGAGGCAGCAGTGTGATATGGCTGCCAAAAAAAAAAAAAAATCAATTTCAGTCTGCATCAATGAAGTAGAGTTTCCAAATCACAGGGAGTAATTATTTGACTCGATTCTGCTTTGATGAGG